>NW_009707406.1:0-65773 GCF_000703405.1 Apaloderma vittatum
GGAAGAGTGAAAAGTTCTCCCCCGAAGAGAGAAAGAAGCGGCAGAATTGACATCGGATAAACTGACCGTGAGCCCCCTTCCCTGTTCCCCTGCGCCGCTCGGGGGGAGGAGATGGGGGGAAGGTGTTTTGCTTTTAAGATCTGTTTGCTCTTTCTTATTTCTCACTACTCCTCTCTGATTTGTTCTTTTAATAAATGTAATTTTTTCCCCAAAATCGAGTCTGTTTTGCCCGGAACAGTAAATGAAAATGATCTCCCTGTCCTTATCTCAAACCTTAAGCCGTTTGAAATATTTTCTCCCCCTGTCTGGTGGAGCAGGGGGAGTGAGAGAGCGGCTGTGTGGGTCCCTGGCTGCCGGCCAGGGTCAAACCACGACAGTAGAATGATACATTTAGAAGTGAGGACCCAATGTTCATCACATGAGTGCTGGGGATTTTGCTTTGCCTGGGTCTCTTTTGGTCCCGTGGGCTGAATGCCCATTAGCAGCTGATGCACACTAGATGTTACTGGAAGGGCCTCTTCTAGTCTGGTTTCATCCAAGAGGAATCCAGTTTGTACAACGTGAGAATGACTTGAGTAAGAGAATGACCTGAGCATGAGGCAAAGCGTGGTGAATGAGGATGACAAGAAGAAAAATGAATTCTAGATTCTGATGTAGACATACCCTCTGACATTCTATAATGCTGGTAGATATGTCTCAGTGGTATAAGGTTTAGGTAGTTGCCACTGAAGTCAACAGGGTTTTACTTGTATTGATGTTTCTGAGAAAGAGGATCAGATGTTTTGTCAAAAAAGTAGATTCTAGCTTAAGACTGTGTAAATTTACATGTCAACACATGTGGCTCTGATTGCTAAATTGGAGTCTAAATGTGCAGCCACTAGACGTAATTCAAACCATATGAAATAGATGTGTAAAGTAAATAGAGACACACATTTCACCCAGAGATGAATTTAAGCAATTGTCTCACTTGGTGTTGGAAGTACCTATAGTTTAAAAATAATCACAACAATAGTAATATGTGAACAGAATCCAAGCGCTCTTTTTTTCTTATTGTGAGCTGTATAAATCGCTACACAATTATCACAGCGTTACTTGCTGCTATGGACTCTGTTTAGTAACGGATAATGATGTAGATGTAGCCTGGCCCAGGGAGATTACAAGTGAAGTGATAATCCTAAACATAATTATACATATACCTAACTTCACATGTGAAGCCTCTCCAGTTGAAGTCAGTGGGGCACAGAAGTGCACACAGTTGCTCAAGCATGTGAGTAAGGTTTTCCCAGAAAGGGACTTAAATCTTTGTGCTGCAAATGTCAGTTATAATATGCTCTGGACATCTGTACATGAGAGGCTTTTCCCTCTCTATTTGGTGGGGGAATAATGCTATTTTTACTGTAGTGGACATTTCCTTCTGCATTCTTAGGTTACTCAGGTTGTCATGGTGTGTTTATGAGAAATTCTGTCCAGCACCAGACTGTGCACCAGGAGTTACCTGAGCAGTTTTATTTGTAGCACGCTCTGCTGCAGTTGCAATCACCAATACACACCACAGAATGAAGTAGTAAAATAACCTCCAGCTTTCTCCCAGTGTTCAGTTTCTCAGCATCAGAGTTCAGCATTTGAAAGTGCTGACCTCTTACAGGATGTCTGAGTTAAGCCAAATTATGTTGTAAAGTCTATTCAAACTCTACTAATGATGTATGTAAGCCTCTGGAAATTAAAACCTGAGTCTACTTCCTCTGAAGGCAATGAGAGGCTTGCAATTGACTTCAGTAGGAACAGAATCAGGCCCTAAGTCACTAAATAACATTTTCCATGGTAATAATTAATAACAGCAGTTTTGAAGCTAAAGAAATTCATAATTTTATTTGTAAAGTGAGTTTCCAAAATTGCTGGTGGATTTAGGAAGAGAATCAAACAATTATCTGAGGTATGTTTGGGGATGACAAGCTCTAAAATCAGGACATATCCAGAGCTGCAGGCTGAGCGAGATACTGTAGGATGGATTAAGAACTATCAAATGCTATAACAGAAAGGTAAGTATTAGAGATTGGGGGTGGGCTAGGAAAATAATATGCTAATAAGGTGCATTGCAGAGATCTTAAAACCTGACAGAGGCATTTTTCTAGTGGAGTGTTTGTAGTGTGAGAGGTTGCAGAAGATGTGTCTGAAAGGAGACCCAAGGGGAAGTTTAGTCAATCTTGGATGCTTTCTAAAAATGTTGTCTTGCCTTGTGGTTAAGTAATGAATGCAAATCTCCTTTCATGGATTTAAAGCTCTGATTGCTGACATGGGAAAACCAGAAAGATTTTTTTTTTCTCTCTTTTGTAAAATAACACCAAATGACATGGATATCCCTTTGTTCTTGTATATGAATTTATCTTTGTTTTAGGATAAAAGGAGCACCAGATGTGCACGGGACTGCATTAGCAGAAAAGAGCTGTGCAGAGCACTGTGGTTTCCATTTGTTAGGGTTGTTGCAAGCATTTCCCTAAGTGTCTTTCACCGGACAGCAGCATAGCTTTGAGCTTGGGGTTCAAGAAAAGTAAAAAATATAGTCAAGCCTCTCGGACTTAGGAACTGAGCTGTACTGTGGCATGTAGAAAAATGCACCCTGGCTATTACTGAGTTGAGTTTCATTAATTTTAGTGGTCCTTCCACATGCAAATCAGTAACATTGCATGAAGTCAATCTTATATTGAACAGTTTCATCATGTTTGATTGCAGACTTTTCACACAGCTCGGAAGCAGAACTTCTTGTTTTGATCATATGTGATACTATACTCACATGGTGTTAGTTCCCATTCCCAGGATGATGGGTTTGCCTTTCCTGAAGCTTAACAGAGGGAATGCATCTTTATGAGATTCTAGCCTATCTTTTCTCTGTATTGTTCCCATTTGAATACAATGGGGGGACCCACACTACAGCCATTTACACAAGAAATAGGGTATCAGCATTTCTGTGGTTACTGTCCATATATCCTAATATATCTGAGACAACTTACCCCTCTTCTTTTTAGGAAGTTAATTATTTCAAATGATATTCTATTTACTGTGGAGTTAGACGCAGTGACTGTGTAGTCAGTGAGGCTGAAATTTACCACCCATCAGCTGGCTGTTAATAATTGCTCTGTATGTTCCCAAACCTGTAGAAATTGTGAGATAATTTAGGTGACCTACTCAGTTGATGAAGATGACATGCTATTCCCAAGTAACCTTGCTTTCCATCAAAAGAGACGCTATCTCCCCAAGGAACTTGAAAACGTAATACAATAATACTTCACCTGATTAAACTAAGTAACCGAGTATGAAGTAACTTGTATTACACGAGTTAAAAGAGTCTGCCTATTAGCTGCTCTATTATATTTCAGCCCTCATTAGCAAGATAATTCATCATACTAGAAAATGTGAATTGTGCTTTATGAATTAGTATAATAATATTCTGCACCTGGTAGTTATTAATTCTACTTTAGTCTGATTTATCAAAACATTAAACTATTTGAGGAGACAGATAAAAGTTCATTTTGATGTTGTTCTGAGATCCAATATATAGAATGTTTCAGGATAATAATTAGATATTGCATGCTACTATATTTTCTGAGGCAGAGCTAGTGATTGCTTGAAAATTTAAATGACCCCCACTCTGCTTAGAAATCATATAACCTAAATTGTGTCATGCGTTGCTGCTGGATGGAGCTCTACAAGAACATTTCTTTCAATGAGAAATGACACTATTTTTGTGCTGACAGTTTCTGTGCAATAATAGTGTTAAGTTTTGCCGACAAGCCACAATTGTTACTAATATGACAGTTTGTTGAATTGTTGAATTTTGAATGGAGAGTAATTGAAAATGTACATTACTGTGGACTTCACTGGGTGAGAGAGGGGAGGAAGGAATTAGAGTTAGCTTCTGGGTCTACTCTTGTTTAAAATGCACATGATGCAGTTTTGATTGCACAAACAATTTTTTAAACCAGTCTTAAAATGCAGCCATTTAGCAGCAGTTAGCAGGAAGATTATGCTGGGGAGAGGATACAAAAATGTTTATATTGACTTAAATTGAGATAGATTTCTTTAGCATATTCCACATGCTATTTCTAATAATATTGAATGTGGGTAAAGATTTCCCTCTGAGAAACTCAGAATTCTTTATAAGCATTTAATTTTCTTTTGTAAACCAAAACGTGATGTATCGGTGTTGCAAGTACAGGAACACACATTAAAGTCAGTGATGAGAAGAGAGTCTAAATTTGGTTGTTTCCCCTTGTCAGCTTTTTCCTTTGCGCTGCAACAAAGTCAGGGAAACGTTTGATCTCTAGATAGTGCAGTAGTTGTTAAAATAACCTGGCACACTTGATGAGGAGATGGCAAAATTAAGTATTAATATATCAGGTGAGAACTTTGCCAATGTGAGTGAAAGAGCTTGATTCTTGCTGTCAGGAACTGGAGGCAAATTCACTATTGAGACACACCAGGTTTCTACCGATCTACAGCTAACAGTGGCATTGCTCAGAATGTATGCCAGGAGGTTTGAGAAGGGAAAGAAATTCTGTGGTTTCTCATGTGTCTAACACAGAAGATACACATCTCACATTCTGCGCTGGGCACAGAGGTCCTTAAGGTATTTGTGCTCTTTCTCCTATTTCTGTATTGTCTAAAGCTCCTTTCTGTGGCCAGATATGTCCTGCTCAGCTTTATGCTTGGGACTGCAGGGGGACAAAAGTTTAGGGTCTTATGTTTGCCCTGTATCAAGTAGTTCCTTTATTCCTGTGCTTCAGAGAGGCTGGCTAAGGTCTTTAGATAAGCATATATGGAAAATGATTGCCAGCTTTAATTCCCTTACTCTCCTGTTTAAAACCTTTAAATGAAATTAACTGTGCTACTCTGATAGTGTTGCCAATTGGAGAAGATATTCCTTAACTGAATTATTACATGCTATGATGTAATACATTCAAAAAGGGGCCATTTATAACTAGTGCTGTGTCGATTCTCCACTTTATATTTTGAAAAATATTCTTCAGGAATTATTTTGCCTGCATTGCTAAGTATCTACATCTACATATTTAGTGGTGTCTCATATTAAGTTTATTCATTATTTGTGTCATAAGCATCTCATTCGTTTAAGAACTTATATTCCTAAACATAAATAGAGATCTTTGTGTTCTCAGTTGAATTTGGAGAAGGGTTTTCTGTTTATGAATATTGCATTGTTTAAAGGGTAATCATTTGTACACACTGGAAATACATAGATTTCGATTGTATTTTAGATGTTTCTGACATTAGAGTGAATATCAGGGTATCCATAAGTGGTCTGAGCTACAGAGCTGTGAAAAGAATAGATTTTCAATTTTCTGAACAAAATGAACCATCCCAAATTATTTTAGGTCAAGTGAAATATTTTTCCAACCTGAAATGGATTTTTAACATCTTTTCAGTTATTAATTTTTCTCAGTTTAAAACACTTTTTATGAGAAACTCTAACAATGCTTCCACAGACATTGAAACAAAGTGTTTCAGAATTGCATGTGTTCTGGATTGAATTATTTTGACCAGTGCTGCCTAGTGAACAGCTCCAGGTTTGCAAATGATAGTTATGTCAGGTCTCTGATTGTATTTCCAGGTGAATAAATTATTTGTCTGAAAAGTTTTAGCATGCTATGTATGCTCCTGGCAGAAATTAATCTTGGCGACCACGGCCTTTTCTTTCTTCCAGTTAGGATCCAAGAGTGAAAGGTTGTTTTATCGTCTGTAGTTACTGACTGCACGTAGGCATCTCTTTTAGTTGATCTAAATCAGCATAGCTCTGGTGGATTTATCCTGCTGAGGAGCTGTCCCTTTTTGTTCATTACTAATTCCTTAAACTCATTCTGGCTTGATTTTCCGTTAGTTCACCTTGACTTATTGTCCTTCATTATTTTAATATTCATTTATGGTTTTGATCACCTGCTGACTCAATCATTTTTGAGCCCTTGTATTTCATTGCAATAACTAATTTCTAACACTAACAATCTTGACTTTTCTAATCATTGTTTACTTTCTTTTTTCTCCTTTTTCTTTTGCTGTCCTCATTAATCTTCTCACACCCGAATTTTTTTTCTGACATCTCAACTTTTTTTCATGACGATGATGATTATTAATTTACATTTTACTTATTTAAAGTCATTCCATTTCTTCCCCTTACACAGTGAAAATTGCTGTAGAGCCTGTTAAAATCCCTCAGCTAATTCCTGGTGGGTTCTGGCAGTCTGTGCTAGTTCTTATTGCTAGAGTAGTTTTTCTTGAAGATAAATAATCCTGATCATCTTTTTTTTGAACCTGGCAGCGTACGTGAACCAGTAGAAAACAGTTTAAAATTTTGAGCTGGAATTTTTAATGGAAAAATAGCTGTTTCCACTGTTTTAGTTGTTTAATGATGTTTTCTCTGCTGCTGATATTCTTCCTCCAGGGACATACTTGACTGCAAACCTCTGATTTCTGCCAGTACAGAGGAAAGTTATGGTGATATTGTTGGTCAAATGATGCATCAAAGGGAGTCGCACAGGTGGGACGGATCTTCGCTTTACCCAGCAAGTGATTTTCTGTATGTGGGTGCTCTGAAGAAGAGAAAAAGCTGCTACTTCGAGTTAACATTTGACTGTGAATAATTTCATAACACTGATATTCTTCTCATTCTGTGAATATTTTATGATAAGCTTTGTGAACAATCTGTAACTTCAAGTGTCAGATCAGCATGAAAACTGGCTTCCACTTAGATTTCTCTGGGTATATACACTGACTATTTTGTAGCTACACTCTGATGCAATACACGTGGTCAGTCACAAATTATTAGTAGTAGATCAACAGACATTCTTGATAATTTTGTCCCAATCACTTAATTGACAGTTATTTTAGTTTACCTGTATTCAAATGAAAGCAGTGTGAGGGGGAAAAATTTAAGTGAAATCTTATCTAATACTTCACCAGAGAATTTCGTTGTGTAGTTAAAAAAAACTATGGCACTCTTCTTAAATAGTTCCACAATGAAGATCAAACTGTTTTCATTCTGAAGTTATTGTTTTTATTTTCCTTTTGGAAGTGCTGATTGTTGAAACTTCAAAAGTACCCACAGCTTATAAATGCAAGAACATAAATCCCAGCATACCTAAAATCTGACTTAGGTGCTTTTATTGGCTAATATTTCACTCTCCAAATCTGATTTCTCACTCTGGAGCCCTCTACCATAAAGCCGAATCAAGACCACATACTGTGTATTGCTTTAGGACTAAAAGGGTACACCGGCTCCGAGAGGTGTGTGCAGAAGGACCGATCTCTAGCTGTGTAAACCACAGCTACTGCTGACGTTCACCTACTGAAGCAGCGAAACACGCCGCTCCTTACTGTGGTACAGAAAAACCAGGGTGTTTCTCTCACCAAGTATTTTCAGGATGTTTCCTTTTTTCTTCAGAACATTTCTGTTGTGAAACATTTTGAGACGATGAACTGCTGCTTTATGTGGGAGGGGGAGAAATCAGGTATGGTTTTGATCTCAGCAGGAGCCAAAAGTCAGGAGCAGCTGCTTCTGGCAGAGACATCATCCTGATTTCAGTGAGAAATGGGGGCTGTGGGGGTAATAGCTTGTATTCTTGCATGTTGGCACTACCTGTGTTGTAGCAGCCCCTCTAAAGCTCGCAAAGGGGTGGCTGGATGTGCCATTCCGGAAGGCAAGGTCTGTTGCTAGGCTCCGATTAGATCTGAACTCACCTGGGGATGCTCTTGTCCAGCAGCTTGAATCTCATAGCTGCATGTCTTAGCCTGACTGGTGGGATCTTCTCTCCACAGCCAGCAGCCCCGAGCTGCGCCAGGGCGAGTATCCAGTCCAGCCCCCATGCTGAGGGTAAGGGCTTGATGCCAGCCTAAGTGTTGCAGCAGCCAAGATTCCCTCTCTCCCAAACATTCCCAAGACAGCCTTAGCAGTTGAGGGGCATATCTTGGATTTGTGAGAGGCAGTAGCTCCAGTCAGGCCACTCTTCTGTGCTTTTAGAAACCTACAGAGAGCAGCAGCTCTCCCCAGGTAGCTGCAGGCACTGCAGCTGCAGGTCTCTCTCCCAAGGCCTGGCAACTTGCCTGTCTTCCAACCAAGCAAGAGACTGCAGCACATGGAGTGCTGTGTATCGTGTCCTCCGGGGAACAGCCAGGACCTCAGGAAACAATGATGAAAACATATCCTTCTAATAAGCTGGCTACCATTAGCAGTTTTCATTTTCAGCTTCTCTGATGCAGTGTAAAAGCCTAAATAATATTTAAGCATATTTTAATAACGGTTAAAAAAAATTCCAAGTGTGTGATGGTGTGTGTAGGGGGGACTAAAATAAAGCCTCCAGCAACAATAAGTGTGCCATGACAATGTAGGTCTTCCCCTTTCTTATTGAGAAAATTGTTTGTAGTAGGGATTTTTTGGTAATAAAATATTGGTTCTCAAAGGCCAATGCAGAAACCTTTCTAATTAGGACATGTTTCGCGGTTGAACTTGCTACTAACAAATTTCAAGCATCTTTGTGTCATCCCCATGAAATCCAAAGGCAAAAGGTTGAGTGTGATCTTCCTAAAATCCTAATAAATCCATAAATCCAGATTCTCTAGACGTCAAATAAGTCATCTTGTAGTGCCAGCCCAGAGAGAGTTATTGTAACTCTAAGCAATGTTTGAAAGGACCAAAATGGGAGCACTGAAATAATTTTGTTTTGCTGATCCAGTAGCAGGAGAGGCTGTTTTAGGGAAGACAAAGCACCACCAATATCAGAACATCATGAAGGCCAGATACAGTATCTCTATTTGAGTACTATTTACTCACCTGCAGGAATCCCAATTAACTGGAATTACCACCCCAATTAAGCAGCAGTCCTTGCCATTAAGTATCATTAGGCTTAATTTGGTTCCCTGGGAAATGTCCCGATTAAGCGGATTTCATGATTAAGCACCTGTAATAAATGTTTTAGCTTACATCTAAAATTCTTTTTTATTTCATAGGATCTGATCACTAGCACCCAAATAGGAACTAATACGCCAGCTATTACTTTTGTGCTTTTGTTTTATTAATTGTCTTGTATATACTAACTTCTTATCTTTCCTTTGCAAATTTTTGACAAGGAAACTTCTTTATTTTTCAATAGTGATTTTGCAATAAAAACATATTCCTATATATCTCACTGCTTTTGCTCTCTCTCTGACAGGTTGTTTCATATTTTGTCACCGTTTCTCAAGAGAGCAGCAAACATCACAGGAACAAATGTCATATTTCCAGGAATCACCCCATTTGCTGTGCCTTGGAGCAAGTTTATTTGGCCAGTCTTAAGTTTCTGCTCGGTGGAAGAATAATATTTTGTGACCAGAAGCAGGTATAGAAAACATATCCAGTACCAAACTGTTCAAATGGCCACACATCAGGTCTCCTTTCTCTAAAATCAGGTGGTGACAGGTAAGCTGTTTTATAGGAAAGATCTCTTGCCCGAGTGAGTGCCCTAAATTATAGATGCCACATTATAGATGCCAGAATAATGTTGCAGTACCCAAGACAGCTCTAAATAAGGGACCAGATCAATCCAGTCACAGCAAGCCCAACTTTGCTGGGGTTAATTTGCTCTGCAACTCATGAAATGAAACCCTCCAGAGGGACTAAACAATATAATGAGAGAGAGAGCGAGTGGAGAATTGTGGGGGTTAGTACTGCAGATATGTGAAGATCTAATACCAGATGATGGTAGCATCTCTGAGTGTTGGCTGTTGAGATGTGCAGTTCACAAACAAAGATGATGACCAAGGTCCTTTGCAGTATAAGGTGACAACTCCCATACAATTAGGTTGTCAGCTTTGTCTTGAATAGCAGCAAGGACAGTGCATTTGCCAGAGAAACATGGTATCATTGGAAAGCGTCTATTTGTGGAGCTCAGAATATTTTTTTTTGAAACATCTCTGGTTCACTGACCCTCTGCTGAATCCAAGGCTGGGATCCAAGAGATTCTCAGCAGGGATTTTTGGCCCTATGGCCAAGAGCAAATTTACGATGACTCTATAGTGAAAGTTGTTAAATGGTCACAAAATCACCCTACTTCTCCAAAGAAAAAGCTTAAGTGTACTTTTTCTGCTGAATTCAAATTTACGCATCAGATAAAAGAGAATATGTATGGGTACAATCTGTTAAAAATAGTCAAGGGAAGAAGCAAGGGTAAGGAAGTGGAGTTATTTCTCCAAGAGATTAAACTGCAAAGGAATAGAATGGAAGTGAAAGGGACTCCTTTAATCAGTTCTGTCTCTAATGGCAATGTATGACCAAGGAATCCTTTTTCGCCTGTATGAAATATCAAGGAGTTTTAATCACAAAATAATGATGAGAGTATACATTTATTTGTAATGAAAAAATGGGAGTACAAGTAATTCATAGCATCCTGTACAAACAGTTTAAACATCTTGAACTTGTGCCATGTACACATTCCCTAGGTGGACAAAAAGCAATGAAAAGGTCTTTTCAGGAAGGGAAACACTTCTACAAACAGCTCTAAATATAAACAAATACACCTTTGGCCCCAAAAATGCTAAGGAAAACATACCAAAAGAATAGAAACTGTTTTAAAGAGTTTTCACATCTGATGGGGTGTTCCTCTGCCCCTCTTCTCCTCTCCCCCTTCCCACACCCTTTCTACCCCCATCTATCTGTCTCTCTCTCTCCCCCCCTTTCCTCCATACAGATATTCAGCAGCAGAAATAACATGAGAAATTTTAGCACTTTCCTACATATAATCCTGCAGTTGCACTGGTCAGAGAAAAAACATTCAGATTTATAAATTGCTTAAAGTAGATTTTTCTTTTGATGTGTTCATAACTCCCAAAGATGTTAATGCTAGGTTGGGGCTTCAAAAGGAGAATATGCCCCTTGCTTTACTGAAGAGTAAAGACCTAAGAAAATACAGGAAATGGAAAAACTCATCTGGCTCAGTACTCCTGCGATTTATTTGGTTTTGGACATCTGAAGAAAAAAGAGAATTAGATCTCTCCCACCTATACAATTTCACTTAGTTTTCTTGCATACTAAAATACAGATGTATATGTCAAATTATTTCTGTGGGGTTTATTTCCTTTGTTTGCTTTACTTTCTGTATCAACTTTTTCTTCTCCTCCCCACACTGATACATAAAATAAAACAGATCAATACTTCTCCAGCCGACTTGTTTACACTGCTCATAAAGGCCATCTGACTTTTTACATTCTTGGGCACTGTGTGTTTGGAGCATGCTAATATAAAACTTCAAAAGAAATAAACATAAAATTTGGTAATGGGTCTAGTACTTTAACGTACTAGAGTACTTTAGTGCATCAATCTAAAGTACTTTAGTGCATCAATGACTACAAACTAGCTATAAGCCTGGAAATGGTCATATGCCATAGCTCTGGCTTTCAAGAAAGCAAGTATGAATTCTGTCTTACAGTAGACAATAGCAAACTGTACTTAAGAGAAGTGTCATAGGAGGGTTTGCGACCAGGGAGGAAGGCCTGAGGGATGTTTCATACAGTGCTACTAGTTGTTCTATTATGGGAGGTGAGATAGGAATTACTGAACTGATTTTGAGATGCAGGATGAAAATCTCAGCAACGGCAAAAATGTTTTACATTTACAGTCTTGTATAAAACAACACGGAGCAAAATTCTTCTGTTCTCATAGTTCAGAATGACAGAGTAGCTTTCCATCTGCTTATATGTCTTGCAAGGGTGCCTGTTTTCTAGAATAGAGATAATTAAGCAGGTACCTGCTTCCAAAAAGGAATTTGCCCTTTTTTTCTAAATAATTTGGTCTTTCATAGTGTTTATCTGCAGCAAATTCAAACTATATAAGCAAATTTTTAACAGTTTCAGAAATTGTACTTCGGTTTTGATTGCAGATGTTTGCAGATGTTTGCTACTGACTGAATTCCTTCAAACACAATAAAATTCTCAGGACAGAAAAAGGTGAAGCTTTTGACATAATTTCCTTAGCTGAGGCTTATATCTTTAACTACTTGAGAGGTGTTCTGTCTGTATGAGGAAATACAGAGGCAGGACCTTTAACTTGCACATTATACTCCTTTAAAAACAGTCCTGCAGAGCTGTCCAGATTAACTAAAAATAACCAGTATGGTATTTAACTGAAGTAATTCAGTATTTTGTCCAAGATGTTAAGCAATATTCTAATATTTCTAATAAAATAACAGATGAGGGACTTCATATATCCTAACAAGCCCTATTAAACAGAAAATCCCGCAGATTTCTGCCTTTAGTTAAAAAGTCAGGCTGATTTCTGAGACCTCTCTATGCACCTCCAATGCAAATCATTTATCAATATTAATCAATAGCAGGTAGAAAAAAAAAATCATTTCTGAAAAGAAGGAATATATCAGGTTAGAAATATTTTTGCTGAATGTTATGTGTTGCACTCTTTGTTTACTAATTTATTGTTTGCTACAATATTATAATAATGGCCTGAGTAATATGTTGCTGAAATGCTTGCGTCTTCCATGCCGCTGATGAACAGATCTTGAACAATCGTTTGAATTCTGATCAAGAGGTCCCTTTATTATTAATTTTGTTCTTCCACATGATCAGAAATCCTTCTGAGGAGAGAGCTTGTATCTGTGGAAAGCATCTGACTTCTAAACAGATTGTAGGTTAAAAGAGTCGCTTGGACAATACAAATAAGTAGTCAATTATTATATGCAAATATAACAGGTTGACATAAAGCCCGTGACTTCAGTCAACTAGAAAATAATAGTATAACTGAGATATGTTTTTGAAGTTGCTGTTTAGCTTCATATAAGGGGAGAAAATCTCCTGTAGCTCAGATGGGCTTATTTGAAACTAAAGCTTTTGATGTTATAATGTGCAGTCTAAATTCATTAATCCCTCTGTTCAAAAAAATAAAAAAGTCTCTTAAATGAGTAATAAACATAATAATGAAAATAACTGCCAGGAAGAATATGAGTTACATCACATTTAGTGTTCCAGCTAAAGATGAAAATGAACTTTGGAAACACAGGTTATGCTAAATGAATTTAATTTGTGTTTTGATACAGAATGTTTAAACATGTTGTTATTTCTGGCACTAGTTCTGATAGCTATTAAATGAGAACATCTAAGAACATCAAAGGAACTGGACCTTTTATACTCTTCAGCACCCCCTTGGAGATGTTTATCTGGGCTGTTATCTGGATCCCATACAAGCATCGAACAATGTGCCAGTCTCACCAAGTTACTCTCTTTTCCCAAAAGTTCTGACGCATGCATTTCCTGCACAAATGTTCCATATTTTAGAGTTCACTACAAGTGCACAAATAAAAGTAGTTTGTACTAACAGACTTGACTGCAGATACTTGAAGTTTTTCTTCTATAAAGTATTTGAAATAGAAAAGAAAACTTCCTTCTGTTTGACTCAAACTAAGTTTCCAGATGTCAGGGTCAAAGGTTGGAGATAAAAGTATCAGGTTTTGGCCTACTCTAACTAGACTCCAGGCCCAAATGTGTGAGATCTTCCCTAGAGGGGGTTCCTTTTGTACTGGTTCAGTTTTCTTCTTTAGCGCCTCCCAGTAAGAGGTCCCATTTCATGCTGCTGAATTATGATACTTCATCTCAATCGTTAAGACACTTAAAACTTGTATTTACTGTTTAACACTTGGCTGCAAGTCAAACCTTTTAAATATCTCTTTTTAAAACTTTTCCATTTTTGAAGGCTGTTAATTCTTTTCTTCCTGGGGCTTTGGTGACTGTGCGTGGGTCCTCTTGGCTGACATTACAAGATTCCTGTTCCAACGATGCCAACAGTGGGCAGTAAAACAAGAAAGAGGCCTTATAATTTATGCAGAGCCTCAGAAGATGAATAAAGGCTACAAGATATTAGCTCTTCTCTCCCCTTGGCATGGTCACTGTTTTTTTGGTTTTGTTTTCTTTTCAGCACTTGAAACTCTTCAACTATCTGAGAGAAAAAAATAAAACTGGTACACAAATGAACAGAGGAGCATGAAAGGTGGTTGAGTCAGATATTTATTAATGTAAACATTAGGGTTTAAAACTATAAAATGAAGGCTATGAGGACTAATTGTAGGTGGCTACAGTTTAAATCTAAGGTCTACACGTGTGACCTGTCTGGTCACTGAGGGACTGTGGACCCTGGAGGCGTTCTTCCTGTACTCTTTCTCCATGGGGGAAAAGGTACTGCCTGGTTATAGAGCCTGACTTTTGCACTCATTCTCCTCCTCTGTGCTTCCTCAGGCATCTGCATTCCCATGTGGTACACAAATGTGCATGCTCTCCATGCCTTCCTCAGCAGTTGTCTCCTGTGTCCTCTTACGGAAGCATGCTACTTCATCTGCATTTGGCAAAGAAGGCAAAACAGACCTGGAGTGGTGATCAGCACTGGGGCAGCTAGCATTTAGTTTGGAGAGATCCAAGTCTTAAAGGAATTAAGACTTGAGGTGCCCGATGACCTGTGGTTTTGCTCGCATGACCTATCTTGAATCCCTCCAGTACGCTGAGCAGAACGCAAAAGTAAATATTCCCCAAATACTAGAGGAGTGACTAACAAAACCACTAAGAATAATTGAACTAACACTTAACAGATACCTGAGGTAAGGAAGTAAAGTCCAATGATGTAACCTAGAGCCATTGGAAGAAAGGTTCATCTCTATATGCCAGTTTCCACCTTAGTGCAGGAAAGCACTTCAGGATATCACAAAAAGTGGAGACAGAAAACACCTTTTAAGTTGCCAAGTTTAGTCCCTTGCCAATATTGAGTTTTCCCCATGTGTACTGTGCGATGCTTTGTATTCTCTGGCTTTAAAAATTTCAGACCATAGGAACTCGACTGCTTCCCTTGGATGGTAATGTTATGAGCTGTTTGAAAGGTGCTTACTTTTTCTTTTTCTATGACAGGGCAATTAGGAAGCCGGGTATGCCTGCTATGTTTGGAAGTGCCTAAGGAAGGAGGCAGTAGTAGAGCGTAAGTTATGGTGGTGTGGAAAAAAGGCTTCTTTTTGTAAGCTGTCAAGGAGTTCCTTGCACAAGGGCAGTGGCACAGAAAGCCAAATGAACAGTGAAATCAGTGGAGGAAATGGCTATTGACAGAACAGAAACATTGAGGGAAACTTCACAAATAGCAGATCTAGTGTAGGTTCAGAGCAGTAATTACTAACAAGTTCGTGTAGTTGTAGAGATAGGACTTCCTGTAGATAGGGGACTGTTGCAGTGGGACTATGATAAAGATGAGCTCAAAGAGACAAGAAAAGGCCAGACATATAGGAATGAGAAAAATTTCCATAGTAAAATCCTGGGGTCAGGATGTGCTGGAGCCTTGCTGGTAGTAAAGCAGCAGTAGTTGTAGGCTGGGGCAGAGAAGAAAATCTGGGCTGGATGAGACACAAGCAAGGAAGAAAGTTGACAGTTCCACAATGAGACAGAGCAATATTTAGTATGCTTTACATGCATTAAGGTTGGTAAACAGAATTACTAGATGTAATTGTTGATCTGATGTTACTGAAGCAGGGAGAAGAGAGTTCTTATCTGTTGTTCTACTGCTAATGCACAAACCATTCCTCTGTGTTATATATCTATTAGCACTATGGTAGTGTTTTCATGAAGGAGACCATATTTTTGTAGTTCTTGCAGCTACTATTTTATAATATGCTTCTTTTACTTTTTATTCAGGCCCTTTTTGGTTTAGATGACTTGTCTGCTGGTTTGTTTGCATTTGGTTTGAAGTGAACCTGCACTAAATGGTCACACATGGTCATCTGTGATCCTTTGACTGAATTTTGTTTCTCTTCTTTTAGTTCTGTTTTTCTGACTTATTTTATCCCCACCCATTCTGAAATTATACAACTGTCTATCAGGAATTTATGCTTGTCAGCTACTTATAGGCTAACTTTTTTTTGGTAAAATATTGCCTTGACCTTTGTAAGCCCCTAAACTTGGATCCGGTGGAAACTTTATGAAGGTGAGGAATTAAGTGAGGTCTAAGGCAAAGCCATGTGGTTTCCTCCTTTTTTCCACTAGTAAAATCAGGTAGAAATTAGTGAAGTAACCAGAGAGCTCAAGAGAAGTTCAGGAACTAAAGACACAGACCTTCCTGGATCCCAGCTAAGAGAGCTGTTTAGTTCAATGCTGCCACTGTTGCTGTCCTTGCCTATTAAACATGTTAAACCATGCTTCATACCTTTCTGGTTAATGAGGTCAAAAACTTACATGCTTTCAGTAGTAGTTTAAAAATTAACCTTGAGCTTTTGAAAATGTCAGCTCTCAATTTTTTTCTGAGACCCTTATGACTTAAAATTTTTTAAAATTGTGATTGGGTTTCATAAACTCTGTCCCCTCACATATTTTTCTGTTCCAAGGCTTGCTTTCAGCCTGGTACTAAACACACCTGCCAGGGGTTGTATTCTTCTCATGCATCATCGTTAGGACAGAGATTTCAAAGCAAGCAGCCTCTGACAACTACCTGACAGTAAAGGGTGAATAGAAGATATAGGAAAATTCGTATTTAGAATAAAAAACCAAATTGTCGGGGAATTGACAATGCAAAAGACAAGCCTTATGGCAGGTCAGAGAGAAGCTTAGTTATATGTATGGAAGGATTTTGCAGGACAGTTGAACAGAAGCACGCCTGTGTGTAGCTGCACCATGGGCAGTAAGAGAGCAGGATGAAAACTCAGAGCGCTACCTGCAGAGTCACTGCTGGTGTTAATCTAGGACGGAGCAACAGAGGGAGAGAGAAAGCATGAGTACTACTGAGCTCAGCGCTGGCAAAGAAGAGCATGGATCTGCGAACAAAGAAACCACTTGCTATTGGATTCCTGCTCTGCTTGCTCTCTGATTGTGTCAGGAACTGGGTGTGATATGATTTACCTAACAGTTTTGGTATTTTGTGATTTTTCAGTCACGTTTCAAAAAGTTGGCTTCAAGTGAGCTGTTTTGCTGATTTTTTCTAGTGAAGTTTGCATACAACAGAGAAATAGATATTATTTTTCCCCCCTCTTTCTCTCTCTTTTTACTTCCACTACTTCTGATGGAAGTTGCATCTGTAAAACTTTAAAAGAACTGGGCTAAGGTCAAATCCAGACAAAAAGGCAGACAAAATAAGTCAGTAATTGATATCATTAAATTACCAGAGAAAATTAATGACTCATCTCATATATATATATATATGATACATATGTATATATACACACATGATTTGTCTCATATGTGTATGTATGTGTTTGTGTTAATAACTACATTTATTTTCTTTAAAGTTCCATCAAAGAATTGAAGTTGTAAACGTCCCTGGACAGCAAAATATTTTTGACCAGAATACAACCTGTTCTGGGGCAACATCCTTTCTTTTCCTTTCTTTCCTCTGTTCCACATTTTTATGTAGCTTTAAAGTACATTAAATATAATTGAATATAGTAGCCATAAGAGAGTCAATGAATACTTTAAAAGAAAACCTACTGTTTGATCAAATAGAATGAAGGAGAAATACATGCAAGCAAAGTCTTTTTGCAGATTTGTTTTTGTTTTTAAAGTCACATTTTTTCCAGTTTGTTTTTAAAGAAAAAGAACAGACTGTTCCAGATTTGGAAATAAATCATGAGGTCACTTGAAACAACAACAAAAATCAAACAAAACCTTTCTCAACTCTCACTTCTCCCCCAAAATGTTTCTTGTCACAAACTGAATGAAATCAATCATATTTGAGAGACCATGACCGTTCTGATTGCATGTTTTAATAGAGCTCAGATTGGCCAGAACTATTAATTTGATTGTATTTGAAGAGGCTTTAGAGAGTTTATCCAGACATCTGAAAGATATTATTTACAGTAATTTGACATATATATCTGGATTCCGTCGGTAGTTTTGATGTTCTAACTGTGGAATAACTCCAATGAGGTCAACAATCTACTTAAAATTTTAAATGATTACTGACTTCATCATCTGGTTTTTGGTGTCTTAGCAGTTTACTGTAACTGTGGAAGGACTCTGGGGATGGCCAGAGGGTTGTCATTGACAGCAAATACTGTTTGTAATTGGTGTACAGTACAGTACATAAAGGGGTTATTTATCTTATTGTCCTTATTGGACTGATTTAAAAAAAAATCCTGAAGGGTGTCGTCTTTTCAACTCCTTTTCTGCCATCTTCATTTCTCCCACACTTGTCCTTGAGCTCAGGACAAACAGGGGCAAATAGGAGATACGTGGAGCAACATCACCGGCATAAAGAGAGATGTGGGGTCAGTAGAGAAGTGAATTTGCCAGCAGTATTTCCAGGATTCAACATTTGACAGTGCTATGTCAGTGAAGTACAATAGATACCTACAATATGAATTAATGATCAGAATTTGATTCCACAGGTAAAAGAAATGCTTGAAAAAATTTGCTCAGACTTTCTGCATAACCATGCCCTAGAATTTGGCCTTCTTCTCTATTAGATGCACTGGTTTTGGTTGAACTGTATGAGCATAGCGAAACACCCAAATATGATTGATAGGCTTCAAGTCACTACAAAATCTTCCACGTATTAGGTAAAAAAGGTTTTGTAGCTTCAGCTATTCAATAGCTTATATCAAATAACTGGTGCTACTTCTGTCTACGAACTTTTCCTCCTACACTCCCATAAACTATGGGTAAAATCCTGCCTCCTCTCCATTAAAAAGCAGTCACGACATCCATGGGTTTGAGGTGTCACCCTGTGATCCTGACATATATAATCATCACTTCAGCTGCTTTAGTGTCTCACTGGCAGCACATTTTCCAGGGCCCCTTCTCAGAGTTTAACTATTTGCCAACCTCCTTTTACAGTATGGTCACAAAATCCTTGTTAGTTGTTAAACTTTATGTTCTAAAAATTTACTGATATTTGCACAGAAAACTTGATCAGAGATGGTTGTGTTTGCACATGCTTTGTAGGTGTATGTTGGGGCAGAGGGAAGCTGTATATGAGTGTGTGGTGTATGATGGACATCAATTCAATGAACCCCGCAGCAATTCAGACTCATCCCTGATATGCTGCTGTTACCCCCTCATCACCCTGCATGTTCTCAGTAAACCTATCCCTTAAGTACATGTACAAGTATATTTATTTGAGAAAATCAAAATAATTTAAAAGTAATTGTCATGGAAGTCAGATGGAACTAATAAAAGAAATACAGTAAAAGTATATTTGTATTTTAATTGTATCATAACTATACTGAAAAATAATCAGAACTAGTTTCCCTTGACAATATTCTGCTTAATAATAGAGTGTGCGTATCAATGCATATGACTTTAAGCTTGTGTAAATGGATACTTTCCAGTCAGAGCTTTATAATAATTATTTTCATAATTTAAATATTTTCCCCTGACATTTAGTCATTTAAAACGTAGCTTTTAACTGAATTTTTAAATTAGTATGGGTTATACTTTAATTTCATTAATGATCCTGATAGTTTCTAAGTGATCCCATTATATTAATTCTTCTTTAACACTGAGTTATTTACTCTTTATTTCTGTAATTTTCTCAGGATATTATTATTCTTTACTCATTTGCAGCATCTAACTGATTCTGCTGATACATTAAAGAGGCAAAAAGAAAATTAAATTGCTGCCCATTTCAGGCAAATAAACTGCTCTCAGAAAGTCTTCTGTGATGTGGAACCAAAAGTTGTGAAAGCAAACAAACAAAAAAACCTTTTTATGATGAGTAAAGTCTACAATCTACACATGAAAACAAAATACTATGGCTATAGTTCTACAGCTCACAAATGATGAAACAGATTAATAATCCAGTGGCTTAAATCTTAAATGGCTTTTAAAATTCTTTATAAAAAGATCTCTGCAGGTTTTAGCCATGTTTACAATTTACCACAAGCTACTTGAGTATATAAAATAATAGAAAATTTAAAGGAAAAATTGTACAAGAAGCTTTTATATCTAAATTCGGACCAGCTTCAATGAGTTTGGAAGTGTAATCTGTAGTTAAAAACCCTTGTAGTTCATAATGTCTATTCCTCTCAAAAATATTTCATGTAAAACACCTCCAAATACTAGGTGT
Organism: Apaloderma vittatum; assembly: GCF_000703405.1. NCBI lineage: Eukaryota > Metazoa > Chordata > Aves > Trogoniformes > Trogonidae > Apaloderma > Apaloderma vittatum. The sequence continues at coordinate 20,063 of NW_009707406.1, forward strand.
CTTTATACAGCAGAAAAAAATAAGCGTACTTTTAAAAAAATAAGTAGACAGAAAAAGAGTGGACAGCCAGAAAAACTATTTTCAGTAATTTTCCTAACTGAAAGAATGATTTCATCACTGTGTGATGCTGCTTTCAGCAACATATGCACTACCACCAATAGATCGTGGGCTGAGAATAACAGTCTTCTCTTTGAATATGCTGTGAAAAGGGTGAGGATGGCTTGCGCAGGGAAGATTCGTAAAAACTGAGACACAGAAGAATCAATCCTGTGAACACTTTGGTGCTTCTCCTGCATTGCAAATAAAGTTTAGCTGCACAGATTTGCTAACTCAGGTGTTGGGTATCCCCCAAGGACTTGCTCCCCCAAGAATTTCCTCACTGCTCTTCAACAGTGGCCTTACTTGCATTACTGCCCCATTTTCAACCTATATATTTGCTTTCTTAATGCCATTTGTGTTCTACACAGTAAATGCAACTGGTTTGTGCTAGAGAGCAAGCAATAACTGCAGTCCAGTGTTGCTGTGGCGTGGAAAATACTGGCTTTTGAGTGATATTAAGGTAGTGACTGAGAGAGAGTAGTTTGTCTTACCCTTCACAGTCCTGTTGTGGAGGTTCTGATCAAAGTACTGGACAGCAGGCCTTGAGGATGCCTTTATGTGTAGCTGATACTATCTTACATGGGTCTTCTAAAGATAATATACAAGTATCTGCAAAAATACAGCAGTAAAGCAATATCCAGGAGCTTGTTAGCTCCTCCACTTGCATAGAGTTCTGAAGTTTATTATCATTTTATTAATGTATCATTTTATTAATGACAATAAAAATGAAAATTACTCCATCTGTTAAGAGAAATGCCTACTCTTCTCTACTAGGAAGCTCGCATTTTTCTGCTTATTGTCAGTTTTACTTTGTCAATTTTACATCGACCAGTGGGAAAAAGAAAGCACAAAAATCAAAATGAGCTGATTTACAGAATGCGATATATTACTGAAAAAGATCTGCTTCCTTTGATGTTATCCAACCCACCATACTGTGCATGGTTTATGAACACAAGAAGTAGGTGATTCTTAGAAAAATGCACGCTCTCCAAACAATAACAATTTGAACAGATTAATTCCAAACTTTCTAAAAATTAGTCTCTGTATGTATTGTATCATGATACTGATAGAAAAATAGAAAGTGTGCAGTCTAGGCAATGCCTGAATTTTGTCCTTTGAATTTTAGACTGATACTGGTACTGAAGTTGAGATAGCACAGTTTGCAAAAGAGCTAAGAAGAATGCCCTTGAAAATCAGGTAAGGTCAAAGACCTGCACACTTCAGGCATTGATTTCTGCAGGAGGGCTCCAGCTAGATGCTCAGTTTTCCCACAACATAACAAATCCCTGTTATTTGCAAGGAATCTAGAGCATACAGAAGTAAGAACAATCTTCCGCTCCCTTGTTGCTTTCCTTTTTCCCTGTGGCTTTTTGGGGCACGTGGTTTCCCTTTAGAAAAAAAAAATATAGCAGAGGGGAGATTCTAAGTAGTCATCCTTCCTCTAGGATGAAGCTCACCTCTTCCCCTCCTGTTCTATATCCTGCTATCCTTCAAAGTGAGGGAGTGGTATCTCTGAAGTCTTTGTCATTTAGCAGCTGTGGGAATTGAATTCATTTTGCCTTGAATCATAGACAGCCCTTCTCATCACAGTAGCTAACACGTCCTAATTGTTAGGGTTTGTACTCACCCCAATATGCCTGGGGAAGGGCAATCATTGCCATTGACAAGACACAGCATCATGGTAAGAAGTTATCTGAGCTGTGGGACATGAGTGCAAACACAGGCTGTGATCTGACTCATGAGATGTGGGATTCAGGCTTTTGTCACACAGTGACTGCACCCCAGTTCTGAAGGGAAGGGCGACCCTGAACCCAGGATGGAGCGAGTCTGGCTGATCAGTGGACTGGGAGCTCAGGGAGCAGCACAGCATTTGGTGACCGGGAGGTCAGGCACCACCAGAGACTGATGTCCCTGGCCCCTGTTCTTTCCATAAAAGCACATAAGAAGATTCAGACATCTGTGGGCGGATAATCCCTTAATTCTAAGCAATCTTCGTGGCCAGGGTATTCCACTAGGCATCACTTTACTGCAAAAGGCAATGTTACTCTTCTCCAGACCCTGCATAAACATTGGGACTGCTGATCTGTCATCTTAATGAAGTGAGACTGGTAGGGTACCCAAGTTTTTGCAGGAAATTTTAACGCACAGTTGCATGTTGGATTGGTCCTGTAGCGCATCCTCTAATCTGTGGATCCTAAATCAAAGCACTGACCTGCCCAGGATTAAAGGGCAAGTTTTAAGTTGTGCCTAGGAAACTTGCGGATCACTGCTTACAGGAACTGGGAGGGGTATTCTGGGTTGCACTTCTGGAAGCACCTCTCCTACGAGGATAGGCTAAGAGAGTTAGGCTTGTTCAGCCTGGAAAAGAGGAGGCTCCGGGGAGACCTTATAGCGCCCTTCCAGTACCTGAAGGGGGCTACAAGAAGGCTGGGGAGGGACTTTTTACAAGGGCCTGTAGTGATAGGATGAGAGGTGGAAGCTTGAAGAGCGTAGGTTTAGACTAGATGTAAGGAAGTTCTTTACCCTGAGGGTGGTGAAGCACTGGCACAGGTTGCCCAGGGAGGTTGTGGATGCCAGGCTGGATGGAGCATTGAAACAACCTGATCTAGTGGGAGATGTCCCTGCCATGGTAGGGGCATTGGAGCTAGAGGATCTTTGAGGTTCCTACCAACCCGAATCACCTTCAGATATGAGGTCGATCCTGCTAATATTCAGTGAATATTCAGTGAATATTCAAAAGTAGATTTAATCCCATTAATTGATAAAATTAGTTTCACAAGTACAGACTTTGGATTTCACACATATATCGCTGTTTGCAGGATAAAGCTGTAATACAGTGCATTTATCAGAACAAGGGATTCTTTCCTCTTTGCAGTTTGCTGCATAAAGAATGCTAAAGGTCTGATCCATGCTCTTCTTTTTATCAACAGTAAAAAATTGAACGTATTATGGAAACTGTATGTAAATATTACCTGATAGAATTGAATTCAATCCTTGAATATGTTTTGGAAAAGTTTCATAATGTCTGTTTTTTACAGATTTATGGTGTCAGCTGCTAATACAGCATTTCAAGATTTCATTATGTGCAGCTCCTGTACATTTAGAACAGGCTATTTAATGAGGTGAGCAATGTATTCTGATTGATATTTGAAAAAAAAAAAAAAAGTCTGTTGTTTTTTGTTTGGTTGTTTGGGCTTTTTGTGAGATATCTCTAGGATCTGAAAGACATTTGGGAGCTTGAGAGGTGCCTGAAATCCAATGGGTATAAGAAGAATTACTGAGTTCTCAGCATTAGTCCTGTCTCAGGCTAGTTTATTATATTTGAAGTTTAAAATTTAAACAATACATTATCATATTTTGATGATTCCCATGGAAGAATGAAAATAAAAAGTGCTTAAAAACAAACATATACTTAAATTTTGGCAGATAAGTCCTTCTTAGTTAACACTTCACAGAAATTATTTGTATGTACTTGACAACAGCATACATTTTTCATAAATCTGATTCTTGTGTTCTCAGGCAAAATATAAGGAAAGAACAGCAAAAAAGAATGTGACAAAGATGACATCTTGGCAAACTCACTGAACTTATTATCATCTACAGTAAAAACCTGGAATATCAACTAGGCGTATAACTTCACATCGTTCTGTACTACTCTTTCTCTTGATCCTTAGACTATGGCCAAATGTGACATTTTTTTTTTCTTTTAAATGCATGAATAAGGTAGCCTGTCCTATCTGCCAGCTGAGCCTCTTGTTTAAATACTTGTTACCTGTAAGACAAGAGACAGCAGTTGTCTCCCCTGAAATGATCCCTGAAGTCTTTCCAATTACCAGAAATACTGGTAGTGGTATTCCAACCTCCCTCTTCTGAATCATAGTACTGCCTGCTCGTGGTTTATTTTATGCTATTAAATTCAGGTGCTTTGGTCCTCGTTTTTAAGGCCTCACTATCGATTCCTCTGTGGATGGTCACTTAGATCTTTTTCTTACTACGTCATGAGAATGTCCCTGAAGTGTAATTAGCGCACTAAATACAGTTTTGTTTGCCTCTGATCTCATTTGTAAGCAAGGCATTACCCAGACGACTGTGGCAGTACAATGATGGTCTTGTGCTGTTGACCAAGGTGTGCTGCCACCACAAGTCAAATCATCAGCAGAGAGCAGGTCCTCATTCTATTCAGGGGAAAAGCCTGGAATGTGACTCCTAAGACATCCCAGTGACAGGGATGAACAGGAGAAAAGACAGGTATCTCAGTGGGTGCAGATGTTTGTACGTCATGCCACGTGCCAGGGCACACTGAATGTGATATGGCTAAGCATGGAACAGGATTATCACACAGCAGCCACGAAGAAGGTACCCTTGCTTCTACGTTTGACAAGGTCATTACATCTGCACCCTCCTTTTTGCAATGATGTCCAGCTATGGATTTCAGGTTCTTTTTTTATGAAAATGTTGGCATTAAACAGCTGTGGTATAAGCAGAGCTACATGCTGTACTTCGGATATTCTGTATCATATCAGTGCATATTACACAGCTAGCGAATACTACGCATCAGAAAACAATTTTCACTGATCTGTTGCATTTAGGGTAATCTCAGTTTTTGCTGAGTTCATCCTGTCTGTTGCCTAACCTTCTGCAGCACAAAATTTGCTTGATGTGTAGGCACTTCAAAAATGACATCTAAATTTGGTTTTGGTTTGTTTTATTTAAAAGCTATTTGAGATTGCCCAGGCATATTTTTGTCCCATATCATCAGCAGGACTCTTAAGTTCAGAATATGCTATTGGTTTTTTGATGTGTTACATGTTATCTGACATCAGCTTTCTTTGTCATGCCAAATCCTCCAAGCAGTATTCTGAAAGACTTGAAAGATATTTTAAGCAGTAAACATCTTCCAGCAACAATACTTAATTTCATCACTACTCTTAAAAATTTTGTCTGCGTGTTAATTGCCTCTGAGTTTCCATACGGTCTCTCCATTGGTATTTAGGTTTGTGGGATTTTATCTTTTTATTACACACCTCATGTAGCCGATGCCATAACTTTTAGAAAGATAGTTATAAAAAGGTAATAATCTTTGTGATTTCCTTTCCCTTATTCCCTTCAGGCCAACCTCCTGAACAGAAGAAAAACTAAATTGTTGATGCATGAGAAAACAAATACAGTGTTTTTATGTGTACTGTAGTTTGAGTTTTTCTCTATAGCACTCCTTTAAAAACACTATTGCATAGTTATCCTAATTACATGGTTGCTGTCTGGCCAGCAAAAGAAGAGTTCAACAAAATAAGCTTCAGCAATTCTCTAAAGACTGTATGGGAACTTGGTATTATTTTCTCTAGTTCTGACCTTAACCTGGGACTGAAGGTTATCTAAAGACAAGAATAGACTCAATGCTGTCTGCTCTGAATTTCCTGCAGTAATAAATGTCTGTATGTTTGTGCTAAGACTTCAAGGTTTTCTACAGAACCAGCCTGGTTTTCCTGTTCAGGACCTCAGCCTTCCTGTTAATAAACTGGATTAGTCACTGGATTTGAGATCGAGCTCTGTGGATGCCACGTGCTGGGGGAAAGTTACGGGGCATCATTGTCCATGTCTTTATTTCAGTGTTAAGAGGATGCCATCTTGTACTAACCTTTGCTTGGAAGTACTTACCTATGCAAGTCTGCAGGGAAGCACGAGGTAAAAGGAGCTGGGTTTTGCCTTTTGATAATTCATTTTCTTCCTGCCTAGGAACTGTGTGAATTTGAGACTCAAAGGTAGAGATATAGGTTGTTCCAGTGTCCTTCTGGAACAGGATGCTCCAGTGTCCTTCTGACAGCAGGACAGAATAATACAGACCTCCTGACTGAAGGACCCATTTCAGCTCATTATGAGCTGTCCTGCTTCTAGATCCTGGTCCAGCTACACCAGAAAGACCAAGTGAGTTCAAATGAGGTGGCAGCATCTGCTGATTTGCTTGCTTGCCTTCAATCTCAGCTTCCCAGAAAACCCTTGTTAGCATCAGACACTGATGTTTTTTTATAAATGTTATATTTCTAGTATGTCACAGACAGGGAAGAACCTAAAAATTAATATTTTGGATAAAGCTATATGATCTCTTGGGCAGAAGTAAGAGACCTGCACCTGTGTTTTAGGAGAAGAAGGAAGTGTGCAGAAATGAAAGGGACAAGTGTGAGCTGTAAACTGTCTCTGATCTAGACACGCTAGTGTGAGCTCAATGCCACGCTAAAATGACTTCTGCCTTCAGACTGCTCAGAGCATGGGCAGACCTTGCTCTGCCCCAAAAACACAGCAGAGCCTTAGCTTGTAGTCTGAGGGGAAACCTGAGCCTATTTCTGTAAATTTAACTTTCACATTTTTTCCTTTCAGGTAGTCAAGAATTTAAAGAATTCCAGAATCCAGATAGTTCACAGTTTTCCTCCAGAATATAATTTTTCACTTCTCTGGATTTCTGTATCACTTTATCAAAATACAGCCAGGGAGAAGGGGAGAAGAGGGAAGTAAGAATTTGAGGAGTGATATGTTTATGAAAAACTAATAGATAAATATCTGTGAAGTTGGCTACAGTACCAGCCAGCTTCCAAGCCAATGGATGGAAAAAGCCCTGCTATCCCCTCAGGGGAATTCTGGGCTGCAAAGTGAAAAAGGGCTGTGTGGTTACGTGTGTGCTGGTTACGTGTGTGGGTAGTGAGAAAAGAGAGATGCCTTGTTTAATAAACATATGCTTGACGTGTGAAAGCTGCAGTAATTTGGTTTCTAAGCCCTACCCACATCTCCATTTCACAAATTGTCTCTTTCATATGGAGATAGAGTTGACCTTGCAGGCTTTTAGGCTTCAAGTGAACAGGGTCACTCAGGGCCCAAGCCACCGCTCAACCTCCCCCACACGTACCCCAGTTATATCTTTTTACTATCTCTGCTGGACACCGCACCTTTCTGTAATTATAAATGTCTGCTTTCTGTCACTTCAAAGGTTTCCCAGCACTGGGAGTCCTTCTTCAAAGACTTTACATCACTGAAGAACCTCTGTCATTGACAGGAGGTCTGTCTTTGAAGTTTTTCATGCCATTTATTGATTTCCCCTTTTTAGGATGTTCATATTAGAAAATATTTCACCGTGTTTGAAAATCTGTATATTTTTATGTTGTTGAGGAGCTACCTCTTTGAAGAAACAACACTGTTTCAGCAGTACCTCCATATGAAGAAATCTGACAGTGTATCTGCTGTATGTTTTATGTCTCTTCAAGTTCTCATATTTAGAAACTTCTTCTCTTTGTTTCTTATCTAATTGTAGCTACTGTTTTAGGTATTTAAGTCAGTGTGAAGCTGTATGACCTATATGAATAGGCCTAATTTAGTGGTCTTATCTTAAAACTTTTCATGTCCTTAATGTCCTCCTGAATTAGTGATGAAAAAGTGAAAATAACAACTTTGGTTTGAGCAAATGTAAACAATGTATGCATATTTAAGCGACAACTATTTCGATGTGCTGTTATATTGTTGTTCCCATAAGTGTGAATTTTCTTAAGTTTGTATATAAGGTAACAAAATTCCAAAATTTTAAACAAGAGGATGCCTTAGATACTTTCTGGTAACCATCATTAACTCTTTGCTAAATTGTTAAAAGTTTTTGTGTGAGTACCCGCTGTCAGTTTCAGTGAAAACTCAGCATCAGTATGAACTGCTTGGAGAGTCATGTGAGCAGCCTTAGCACTGGCAAGTTCATGGAAGTGGCTCTGGAAATTCAGCTGAAGCAAATAATGAACACCCAATGGGGGAAAATCTCTTCAACGCTTCAGCTATTTCTGAAGTACTCTCTGATTCTGTTCTAATGGGCAATTTTAGTAGCTCACATTTTTGGTTACTCAGGTCACATCAATTTTTTTAGAACTATCTGACCTTTTTATGGGGGAGGAGGGAGTGCAGTTTGTGGGTATTTTTCTTTTCCTTGAGGCTTTACTTGAATCCTTTTATTTATTCCAAGGATGCAGGCTCTTTTGGCATATACCGGAGGGATTTTGTTGGCATTATCTGCAAAATGTCTCTGAAAATTAAGGAAGTTTGGATGTTTCAAAGGACAGTTGCCATAGACCAACCACCACTTCACTTGTATCAACCTTTGACACTATGATGAGTTCCAAGGACTTGTCTTCTGAAAGTGTTTATCTTGTGAGGTGGCTTCCTGGGTAGAGTAAGTTCACATTGCTCATATATTCTTAAGAGGAAACTTTTGACTTTGGATTACTTCGAAGATCTGACAGATTCTTCCCCTCCCCATCCCCATTTTGTCAGCTCTCCTGTCTATGCACATAGGTTAATGCAGGCCTTTTGTTCTTCAGGATCAAAAGCTAGTATTGCCTTATACTTCGTACGCCCTAAAATACCATAGTCTGCTCTGATCCATTGAAAAACAATGAAAATAACTGCCCAGGATATATAGATGACCAAACAGGACATTCTTGAATAACCATGGTGTGTTTTAGAACAGAAAAGTATTTGTCCTTAGTGATAAGCTTGATGTTTGAAGGCCTGCCCACTGTGTCACTGGGAGGGACTGCCATGGTTCGTTGTGTCTCAGAGATGTGCTCAGAGATGATCCCTTTGTGCAGAGGTCAGGACTCACAGCACACGTGTGGACTGGCCCTGTGTCATGTGCACAGTGAGTCTTTTGTAATGGGGAATCACCAGATCTGTCGTGCATGTGTGGTACATGCAGGGAATGCACTGACAGTGCTGGGAATGCACAAATGAGATGTATGGTAAATGTCTTGCAGGGCCAACCTGCCTGCCCCCTGTTCTGTGTTCCTGTGCTGTAAAGGGTAGAAAGGCAGAGCAGGCATTGCTCAAAAAGTCCATGTTTCTGGGAAGCTGGGCTGCGTGATGTAGGAACTGGTGGGTGAACAGCTGAAGTTGTAGATTTATCCAAAACTCATTGCAAAATACATGTGCTGCTGAAATATTTAAAGGTGTCGGGTATATTTAAAGAAATTATAATGACTGAAGAAAGAAATTGTAAAAGTATGTTGGTAATTTGAAAATCCAGCTTCTCTGCTAAATCCAGGCAATCTGCAGAAGGAAGCATGTATCATCATATTATTAGGATAAGTTAATTCAGACTAAGAAGATGGTGTTTTCCAGACTAAACCAATTTTACTTTTTCTAGGGATCACATGAAGATAGTATCCTGACCATATTCGGAGACAGGAGGTTACTGTTCTTCGGAACTGCTTTAAGTGCTTCGTATATCTACAGCCTTAATTTGGCAGCTTCTGCTGAAACTACCTGCCAAGTTGCTGTTCTTTGTTTCAAACTCTGCTTTACAGACTGACTTCTTTTGTAACCATCTGGAGCTGACTTGTTCTTATACCAAGTGGAGCTGACACTGTGGTAGACAGAGAAACAGTAGCTTCTCATCTCCTTGTACATTTTTGTCATGTTCCAGCTGAGACTTCCCTACCTACATTTTCTGAATATTGTCTGAAATAGTTGACCAAATTATGGAATTGTTACTGCTACTCTCCTTAATTAAAATTATCCATAATACTTGATAGGACCTTTACTCCTTTACTGTCTCAATCTGGAGCCAAAGGGACTCTTCCCACTTCAATTAATTTTCTGGGCTCATATACTGCAGTATAAAAGAAATGACCAACTCTTTCTGCATCATCAATCTTTTCACAAGCCTGGAAGACGCTAGCTTTTAATAAAGAAGGATATTTATGTAAACGAGATTAATATATTTTTTCCTTCTACTGCATTGTCATTAAGATTTCTTGAATATTAAGGAAGGAAAGGAAGAGAAAAAAGTTTGGGGTATGTTATTTATCCCATACGTTTACAGTTGGCATAGAATAATTATATAAAGAATGGCTGCTTGTAGCACTCTGTGCATCATTAATGCGATACTTCTTTTGTTGTCACTAAATTTAAACTCTAGCATTGTAAGACAAACATCCCCCTTCAGCTGCTTCCATTATACTGCATACTATTATAAAATGAAAGGGGAATGTTGTACTTTATCTCTTTATATATTATAAAAATAATGAAGAGGATAATTATCAAGGCTGTAGTGAAATTTCATGGCATTGCTGTCAGTTACAAACTGCTTGAGCTGCATTCCTTCAGTATAAAATGTCAAGAAAACCCCATGATTGAAATACAGCCATCTAATTAATTTCTTTCTATTATTACTTTCATGGGCTGCGTCTGTGCAGATGGTTAATAAAAAGAGAATGAAATGTAGACAGTCCAGTTTTAGCTTTTAAGTTCTGAGTATCTTTCAGTGCCCAACCTTTCATTGTGCTGATAAACACAAATTAGCAGACTTGGAAGAAAAAAAGCTGAAGCTGAAACTTTGTCTGGCGTTCTGTGAAGAGCCTTTGCCGAGTGTCTGTTTTATCATCTCTCTCTCACTAATTCAGTTCAAAGATGAGTGTTTATATTTGAAACCTTACTGGTATTGCCAGTTTCTTGATGTGCAGCATTTCTGCCACAGCCAGAAGATACCATGTTGCTTGAAGCTCTCTACCTACTTTACAGTGCTGGACCTTAGCATTTGTTACTTCGTATAATCCTAGAGTTGTCACTGCACCTATATACACCACTAGGTACAGCACTGTTTGCGTGAAAACCAGCCACTTTCCTGACTTTAGCCACTGAAATTGTATTAGTAAAAATGCAAAGAGATATCTCCATCCATATTTACCACCTTTTTTTTTTTAACATTAAAAAGCAGTCTGTTTATATGCTACCAGCAGGTGGTAGCTAGCTCCAGACTGATGGTGGGCACTTGCTTCTACTTAAATATCTTGCTATTAAGAAATGCCAGCGCAGTTTGTGCAAAGTTTTTGCTAAGAACTTAGACCATGAACACCATGTAAGTAGAAGCTAAAAGAAGGGCTGCAATTCTCATTTGGAGGGAAAAAATTGTGAGGGTAAAAACTCATGTTTCAAAACCATTGGCACCCTTACACAGTTTTACCCTAGATATTGTTACTAAGCCTCTTTCCATTTTACATTTCTTGTTTTTAAGAGAACCATAGTCTTTTTCAAAATCCCCTGCAAAAGTTCGTTAGCACTGCTACATTCTGCTTTCTGTACATGACACTGCCTCCTGCAGGCTAAACTGTAAGCACCCAACATAATTATGGCAGAGCATAAATAATGAATATACCTATCAAGGGTTTGCAGGATTGCTTGTGACATGAACATAAAACATTCTGAGAATAGGAGAGGCAATTACTTGGTATCAGCTGTTTAACTGTCCGATTTATAGAGAGGGAGTTGAGCCTGGGTCTGGGCAATGCAGGACTTTAGTTAATTCTGGAGGTTTGTGCCTTAATGAGTTTAGGTCCAGTTTAAGATAGACATTTGTGCAAAGAAATCAGATGTTGTTTTTGTTCCTCTGCCGCTGTTGCTGCTGTGCTGCAAATCCTCTGAGTTCTTCTGAAATTGCTGAAATAGCCGGCTGTGTACCTAGAATGGTTGGCAGCATGGCAGGGAGTTGCTGCCAGGTATTCCTAGTATGTTTGGCAGCTCAGATGAGGAATGAGTTAATATCTTTTTCCAGGGCTCAGTGTTGCATTTAAGCAGAACCCTGCGCTGGAGGGAGTCGAATCCCTTCAGTCATAGTGCCTCAAGGAATCATGTCTCAAAATGCAGAAACCCTACTAGGTGTCCTGGCAGCCCACAGAAGCTGTCCCTTTGCTGCTCCACTTCAGGGGATGAAAAATCTTTCTGTTAGTATAGTCAGCCAGTTCTGGCAGCCAAAACATTGGGTGAATTTCCACCATGGTCCTGTTTTTCCTTTGCCTCTTATGTTCTTCTGCGTTTGAGTGCAGTAGTAAAAGGGCATAACAGTGGTCCTTGTTCGTTACTGTTGTCTGATGGTAATAAATCTGTGGGACATTTGGACATCAGCTGGTCTTCAGCTTGGACTGTGCAAAGAATAGTGAAAATTACTAGATGTCAGCTGAAATAACATAATTTTTCAAGGTCATTTTCTTGTTAGGTCCATAAATTAAAATAGTGATACACACAAGTATCCATTTTATTTCCTTTTAATTTCACATGTGATCCATTTAATCCAATGACTGGGAGGAACCAAAAGCACTTGCTTCAGAGGAAGGGAAAATAACTCTGCCATCAATAATTACAGAATAATCTATCCTCAGAGAATGTTTGTCTCCAACTTTCAGGAGACATAACTGAGATCACTTTATGAGGTTTGTACCTTTCTTAAACTTCATATTCTCACAGTCAAGTGGTATCTTCATGTTGCATCTGTCACATTCAACAAACATTTCAAAATAGATAGTGAGAGAGTGACTTGAACCACCTAATGACAGTGATGATATGGAGGAAAACCAGTGCTTACTCTTGAATAGTGGGAAATTGCAACAGAGAACTCTAAAGTCCTTCTAAATCTTAGGCAGGGATCTGGGTTCTGGTAAGAAACTGAAAAAGGAGAGGAGTCCAGCTTGTAAACAGAGATTAAATTAGAGTCTAATTTGAAAGCGCTTTTGGAAATCACTACATAGCCCATCATAAAACAAATCGTGAAATCAGTGAGGTTATATGGAATGGTTCCCTGATCTGAGCATGGTATGGTGTTTGCAAATGACTGTTCTGCGCATTGTGCTTTGCCAAGCTCATTTTCTATGATCTTCAGTGTGTTACAGGCTTAAAGAGCTCGGTCATTATTTTTATCTCAGGGAGTCTGTTGATTTTATGATCTGCATCCCCTTATGATCTCTCCAAGTCTAATTTCTTTGCTTACCTTCAACTGAGGCATTTCATAGTTATACAAATACGTGTTTATCTCTTTCTCTGCTTGAGGCTGTTCCAAACTGCCAAGATCTCATGGAGGGCTAATTTCAGTAACGTGTAACACTGAATACATCTGCAAAGGTGACAAGGGATAGAACTCTGTAACGCTTTGGGAACAGAATACCAGGGAGGAACAGGTACAAGAATGCCAGAAAAGCCAAAGATGTCATCTATAGCTCTGACAAATTCAATATAAATTTAAATACAGACTCTCTGTCCTCCTGGCACGAAAAGCTGGTTATTTGTAGGACTTGGTCTGTATATGTAATTGATAACAAAAGTCACTGTTTAAATGGCTCCCTTGAATCTATTTCACTTTCTTTTGATCTCAGCTTGCACAGTGATCCCCTTTGTGGATACACTTTGCAGTTGCCCATTTCGTTGATTCTATTTTACCTTTTCCCAGAAATTGGAGGATTTTTCTTTCAGATACTGTTAAATATCTTTCCTTGAGAATGCTGGCTGCTTTCAGTGTACTGTTAGATCCAATACCTGATATCCTAGCTCACCATCTGGCAGCTGATTTTTCCTGCCCTTGTGTTCATGAAAGAATAGTTTGTCAAGAATGAAAATAAAAAGAAAGAATTTGATGTGTTATGGATAGCTATTCTGGAATCTCCATGTGAGCAGCTGGAGAGACAGCTGATCTGGTTTTGTTTATATTGTTTTGGAACAATCTCTAAGTATCATTTAGTTCTCTTACTTATTATTTAGGACTAGTTTAGACAAGTAAATAATCCCTTTGACCTCAGTGACACAATTAAAATGGGTGGGTAATATTTGGCTTTAGATTAATAGGTACTGGAATGGATAAGAACTAAGCAGTAGTGGGTTTCCTCTTTCTTCCATACATACAAAAATTGCATGCTTAACAAAAATACAAATAAAAACAAGAAAACAAACAACCAAGCAAAAGTACCATGTCTTGGTGCACCAGGAGTGTCCACTAGGTTTATTCATAATGTAAAACCAAAGAATCAGTGCTTTTCTTCACTCTGGAAACTTTACTACTTTGCATTTTTACCTTTGCTGTTCGTGATGCAATGGTCAGTAAACCAGCTAGAGCTTGTAATTTCTGTGATCTAAATGTTCTAATGTACGTTTAAAATGGATAAATGTACATACATGTATACCAAAAGGAAAGAAGAAGCAATTTAAAACACTGAGGCAAGGCTTGAGTACAAGTATCTGAAGGAAGGAAGCATGTCATCACATAGCTTTCATTTTGAAATTATTGTTGTTTTGAAAAAGAAATTAAAATGGTCCAGTACTAAAGCAACAAGATAGAGAAATTATCCAAACATTTGAATTTTCAGCATGCCTTCATACAGTGGTAAAGCCCATGTCTGGAGCCTGTATTCTCACCCTAATGATTATGACAATAAGATCAATAATTTTGATATGAAACTTCCCCATAAGTGCTCTTAAAGTCGTTCTTTAAGAGCACAGTGCTAGCTGTAGAATAGCTGCAGAGGGGGAGGTATGTCTCGCCATATTCAGCATTGTTTTAATGCTAAACATGTTTCTTCTTGTCTGCCTCACTCAACTGTATTGTCTGTGGCACTATGCTAGAGTTGGCCTTAATAAACACAAAAATCCCCAAAATTAGACCCTTGCCTGTAAAATGTGAGATAACTGTAAAACTGAAATGTAGCTGTGTGGCTCTTACCCAACCTACTGTAAATGAGAAAGGGACGTTTAAAAATTTCTTCTTAGTATTTCTATTCTGATTCTAATCAAACGCTTGAAGATGGAAGAAAGTTGGGGCTTTTTTTTGGTCCCAGATGGTTTGAAACATTACAAAATACAAGACTGGAGTCTGGTATTGCTGCAGTCCAGGTAAAACAGCAGGAGCTATTGTAATACAGTGAGAAGGATTCAATAAATCTGAAACAGTTACAGCAACAGTGGGGTACTTTAACATAATTCCCATTTCTTTGGGAACAATTTTGTAATTGAAAGTATTTATTTATAAAGTAACTCACAGAAAGAAGTAAAAGTGGCAGTGTTTTCAGTTCTTAACTAGTAATCATAATCTAGTTCAATTCAGCGTAGAACAGCTACAGTAGCACAGGAAAAACACAAGATAATAACATAGTCTGAGAATACCGAAAATCTTGTATTTCTAATTGCATCCATCTTGTAAATGAACAAAAACTTTAATTGAGAAAAAAAACTTATAATGGGAATCACTAGCTACAAAAAGCCATATTATGAACCTTAAAGAGAAAAATGGTATTTGTCACAAATCAAATTTGTTCTATTAGTTTGGTAAAGTGAATATAAATCCACCAGCATAGCTTTTTGGAGCTACGGATGTGTTCTATACGTCAATATTTTCTTCTGGTAAGGAGTGATTTATTAACAATTTTCCTGTACTGAATTCCAGGTTTATGATATAACAAAAATCAATGTAATTTAGCTCATTTTCAATACATTACACTTCTTTCTTTTTAGTAAATTTGGGGCAGTCATTGATTAACAGTATATCTTGAGTCAAGAACTTCAAGATCAAAGGCTGAGAAATTGATAGCAAAATAATACTATAAGAAGGGGCTGAATGTTTCAACACGATTAATGTCTTGAGAAATATCAGGTGACTTTCCAGATCCTAGACATGAGAAAGATTGGTAAAACCTTAGCAAATTATATCCCATGACCATTGCAAATGCTATTGAAACTACCTGCTAAGCAATGATGCCACTTATTTTGAGATGTATCCCAAATTGCATCTGATTTTGCTCTAGTGAAACAAAGGCAAGGGATAGACCGTGACACAGTGCAATTTGTATGAAGCACAGAAGTGGAAAGGAGTGTTACTTATTGCAGGCAAATATCTTGTATCCAGTTTCACAAAGTAGGATATCACAGAGTCTTGCTATCTGAGCATTGCAGTTTTCAAATATTTCACCAGATCTTGTGTGGCATGAGAGAAAAAGGTTTTTATCCCCGTTTTCCAGTATGTTATACTGCTGTTCCCTGAGTAGAAAGGAGGAGACTGGTTCTTCAGATATGGTTATACTTCCCTTGATAAAATGTAACGATTTAATTGTGTTAGGTTTGCCTGACCAGATTTCAGTGGTGGGGTGGGAGCGGGGGTAGAGCTGTAGGGGCAGCCTCTGCAAGAAGCAGCTAGAAGCTTGCCCTAAGTCTGACAGAGCCAATGCCAGACAGCTCCAAAGACAGAGCTGGCCAAGGCTGAGCCCATCAGTGATGATAGGATAGGAATCTGTCTGTGAAAACATTTAAGAAGCAGGGAAAAAGAACTGCGCCACATGACAGCTGGCAGAGAGAGAGAAGAGGGAGAGAATATGTGAAGACACCAAGGTCAGTGAAGAAGCAGGGAAGGATGTGCTGGAGCAGAGATTCCCCTGGGTCGTGGTGAAGACCATGGTGAAGCAGGCTGTCCCTCTGTAGCCTATGGAGGTGGTGGGATGTAGATGTCCACCTGTGGACCATGGAGGACCCCACGCCAGAGCTAGTGGATGCCTGAAGGGGGTTGTGACCCCATGGGAAGCCTGCGCTGGAGCAGGTTGCTGCCAGAACCTGTAGCCAGTGGAGAGAGGAGTCCACCCCAGAGCAAGCCAGCTGACAGGACTTGTGACCCTGCGGGGCCTTGCAGTGGAGAAGTCTCCCCTGAAGGACTGCACCCCAGGGAGACAGATTCATGTTGGGGCAGTTTGTCAAGAACTGTCTCTCATGAGAGGACTCAGGTTGGAGAAGGGTGTGTGAAGATTGTCTTCCGTGAGAGAGACCCCACAATGGCCCAGGGGAAGAGTGAGGAGTCCTCCCCCAGAGGAAAGGGCAGCACTGGAGACATCAGATGAACTGACCACCGCCCCCATTCCCTGTCCCCCTGCGCCTTTCAGGGGAAGGAGGTGGATAAACTGTGATTGATGTTAAGCCTGGGAAGAAGTGGGAGAGGTGTTATTTTTAAGATCTGCTTTTACTTCTCATTACTCATCTCTGATTTTGACTGTTAAATAAATGTAACTAATTTCCCCAAATTCGAGGCTGTTTTGCCTGGGATGGTAGCTGAAGGTATTCTCCTTGTCCTTATCTCAAACCACGGCCCTTCATTATATCTTCGCCCCCTGTCTGGCTGAGAAGGGGGACTGATAGAGCAGCTGTAGTGGGCACCTGGCCGCCAGCCAGGGTCAAACACCATATTAATAAATAAATAAATAATTGATGAAAATAAATGAATAAATAAATAAACTTAGACAGAAATAGAGATTTGAGTCTGCCCTCTACAATTTACTCTGCAAAGAGGATATACTTGGATGCTGAAAAAACACAGTAGGTAGACTAGAATGTTGGGACTATGCTCCCAGTTCAGTAAGAACTGATCCATTTTGATCTTTCATTTTAAAAGGTTTTTAACATTGTTGTAGGGTCACTGTCTAAACGTGTTAGTCTTCAGTTTAATTGCACTGCACTGCAAAAAACTGCTAGATCAGTAGTGTTTCTAAACACACAGACTTGATAAAGCTACCCCATCAAATTAACTAATTATACTATATGCTCATCCAATTTCAGCATTTCACACTTTGCAAAAGAGTGGACAAAGCCTCATCTACCGTGTCAGTCTCTATACACTACAATCATTAAATCCAGTAATAAGCTTGGATGCAAATGTGACTAAAATAATTTTATAAAGAAAAAGCTCCTAAAAGAAGAGCTTATTCATTGCCATACAGCTGAATCCTGTTTTCACAACAACTCTATATATTCACTTACTTTAACAAACCATCTTGAATGATGGGAGAATTGGAACTTGCCTATAATTTCGTTTGTTCCTGGAGTCTGGGGATACAGCAATCCCGACAGCACAGATTACGTCCTTTTTACTCATGGAAATTGAGCAGAGGAGCACAAGCTATTTCACAATAGCTCCCCTTGTGGACAAAGTGATTTGGAATAAAAGATATTTTAGTCTGGAATAATTAGTGCACTGATTATTCTAGAACAGAATAAGTGCACTAATTATTCCTACAGTGTCCACACAGGGACAAACAGAAAGCTATTGAAGAATGGCTTATTCTGCAATAGCTATTTTGGTCCATTTCTCCATATAGGCAAATCCTACTGGTGTTGTCAGCAGGTAATTAGTGTATAGATGGAGAATGTGGATGGATTGCATTAATGATCTCTTCCCATTAGCATTTCTTTGTGCTTCACTTTTGTGTGCTTGCAGAGTTAATTGCTTAAAACTCCCTCTTAACTCAGGCATATTTCTAATCCTAACTTCCCAGTTCTTTCACAGAGACCCTCCAAACTCTTGTGGGTGATCCACCACCAGCTAGCTCAGCAAATCAGACCTCATATCTGACTGTAAAATTGTTGATTTTCACTGAAATTTATTTATTTTGCTGTTAGATGTTAAGGGTTATCCTGCATTAAAGACCATTTACACATTTTCCCCAGCATCACTTTGCAAAATAGTCTTGCAATCATTCGAAAAGCTACTGGAAAATTCACTGATGTTATTATAGTTTCAGGAAGACAGAAGATCTATCTGTGTGGAGAGCTGAGGGAGTTAGTGGTGGAAGGGTAAGAGGAAGATCTGTTAGATCCCAAACTATATTTCTTCTTTAAATTAACACTCAATATTCAGGCAGCACTTCATATCTTTAGTTCTAAATTGAGCATGTTTTCACACAGGCCACATAGCCATCAGTATCGATACTAATGTCACTGGCTTACAGTGCATGGGCCCTGTCCAGTTTCAACGTGCATGTGTTTCCAGAAGAAAAAGCTGTTCCTCTAATGCTTTGTGAAGGGCAGAGCCCTGCTCTAACCGCTACACTTGCCGAAGGGTAGAGAAATGACTGCACTGGTGGTACAGGGAGGAGTGGGGGCTCACATGCAGACATCAGGGATCATAGCACCTTGGCCTTGCCAGGTGCAGAATGAAGCCAATATTTGCTCTTGTCATGGTTTAACCCCAGCCAGAAATGAAGCACCACCCAGCTGCTCACTCACTGACCCTGTCCCTGGTCAGCTCCCCCCAGTTTATACACTGGGCATGACGTCATATGGTATGGAATATTCTTTTGGCTCGTTTGGGTCAGCTGTCCCAGCTGTGTCCCCTCCCCACTCCCTGTGCACCCCCAGCCTCTGCTGGCAGGGCAGAGTGAGAAGCTGAAAAGTCCTTGACTCAGTATAAACACTGCTTAGCAACAACTAAAACATCAGCGTGTTATCAATGTTATTCTCAACCTAAACCCAAAACACAATGCTGCAGGGAGAAAATTAACTTTATTCCAGCTGAAATCAGGACAACTTTTCAACTGGAAATGAGGACAGGTTTAGGAAAAGTTTTCCAAAATGTCAATGATTTTCAGCACCTAGTTTGAGCCTTCTTAAGGTGATCTCAAACTGTACCCTTAGGAAAAAAGATGCAAATAATCACTGTCCAATTAAAAAGTAATTACCTGGCAAGTGCAGCAGGCTGGTTGTCTAAGCTCTGCATAACTTCTGTTTATGTTGTTGTAGAAACTGCGGCCTAAGTGTAGAACTGAAAGGAATAAAACTCATTTTTCCATTCTCATACTAACATGCTGTATAAACTTTGGCAACTCACTTATGCGTTTTGAGGCCTCAGTTCCGCATGGATGCAGTGGGTTGAAGATACAAGCTACAGGTGGAGCATGTTATTATAAAGAGCTAAATATATACAAGCAAATCTGTTATGAGGGAAGTTTAACCATGTAAATGCAGGGCAGTTGCAACAGGAGATGAATGAGAAGCAGAGGGGGATTGTGCTATAGTGCCTGAGGCCTGTGTGCAATCTATGCACATGGATTAATGCTCATTTCATTACAACAAAAATGTGTTTGTAAAGTACTATTATTAAGGCCCATGAGAAGACAGTTCACAAGATAGCACTGTATCTGTTACTCTAGACAACATGACTTTTAAAAGCACGTTTCTTTCAGTGACTAAATTTCCCTACTAAATTGACTACTACATTCTCATATAAAATCAGGTTTCACTGTGCATAACCTTCCTTTTCTAATAGTGTGCCATAAAACTGTAATTTAGGTGATGGTAGCTCACAAACATGAGTTAGCACTGTGCCCATACTATGATTTCTATAGAGCAAATTCTTTTGTCAGCGGTGAATTGCACCTTCTCAAATGAGGTGGTAGCTGATAACATTTAGAAATCTATTTTCATGTTAAGAGAGGGGGAAATACTAGGGGTAATTTCTTTGTCCCTCCTCTGTTACTGTGCAGTTCTGCTTCTCTTTCCTTTGCGGAGCAGCAGTGGAACAATATGCAGATGGGTCCATAACTGGAAACATTCTAAAACTATTCTATTGGTGCCAAACACTGGAAAAATGCCTTATTTCTCTTCATTTAGAGGTAGAGAAATGAGCTGTTTGGTTCAACAGCAATTCAGGCAATAGAAAACTATTTTTCTGTTACTCTGATTGTCTGAACACTATACCATAGCAATATAATGTCTTAAGAAGACAATGCTACTTTGCCACTAAAATCTTAAGACATTATATATGTGTGCAGCTGCAAAACTGCTCGTAGTGTGTCCAGCTGAAATAACATTCTGGAATATACCAAACCAACAGATTCTCTGGTGAAATGCCTTCTCTGATTTGCAAGTGTAAACAGAAATCCAAACAACTGGAGGTTGACTCGTATGGCATCCAGACAGTTTAGGGACTTGTCTTGATCTTTTGTGCTCTCTCAAATTCTATTACAATGATCAAGCAACAATCACTCTCTATCATTTTGTCCATTACATGTACTCAAACCCAATCTAGGCAAGTGTGTAGGTTTAGACTTTCTCTGTAGAACCTCACCAAGTAATATGGAAGAATTTTGCAGTTCCATGTGCAGAGTGACACATATCAGGAATTTTAAAGGATGGGATCCTCACTGTGTTTGGGGTAGCCCAGAGAGAAAAGGGAACTAATTTTACTCCTCCCCAGTAGGAGTTTGCCATATGACATTTTGTGTCCCAAAGTATACTAGATGCAATAACTTAATCCAGGTACTTAAAAGGCTGGAGATTGGAGTGTTTAGATGGTAGTGCAGCAGAGACAAGGGAACAGAAGGTGGTTGACAGGAAGAAGAAGGGAAAAATGCATCCTCATTATTTATAATGTAGAGAAAAGCTGCAAGTTTAACCAAGTGCTTCCTATCCCATGTGTTTTCTTTTTATTGCTCTCTAAGTACAAAAAAATGTCTATAGTTGGGCCCCCAGCTGGAATATTTAAGATCTCGGAGAAAAGGGTCAGACTCCGTGCGATATTCATAGATGTGAAGCTATCTTCACACATGCCTCATAGGCGTGAAGCCCAACCAAGCAGACATGGGTATGTTTTCCCAGTCCACTTTCTTGGTAACATTATACATTTTTATACAATCAGGCCTTAGGGTGCCAGAGATTCCTCCTTCTTGATGCTGCTGAGCTCAGCAGTGCTGTTTTGTTCTGCACAAGTTTTAACTTGGAGAGAGGGAGGCTGCAGAGCAGAAACAAAAGTAAGTTAGAGCATCATGAGCCTTGTGGGAAACTTCTTTCCAAAGAGTAGTGAATGATCAAAAGATCAAAAGTTTGCTTTACCTACCTAATGATCTGTAGAGTCTGGAACTACAGAAGAGAGGGGATTTTCTCTTTGCAAAACAGACATTTTTATTTGAAGTGGTAAAAGCTCTGGATCTGCTGCTTCCCTGTGGGCATCACTGGTGGGCATTCCAATGTTGCCTCTCTTTGGAATTAATGTTTGAACTACTTAAAATAATTTTTCCAACGGTTATGAAGATAAAATGTGTGGGGCATTTTGGTTATTTGTTTAGATTTTTTTGCTCTGACACTTCTCATCATTCTGGCTGAACAAATGCTGATATTTTAGCTGGTTTTTTGCATGGTTTTGGTAGAGATCAGATTACCTAAGACTAGAATTAAAATGAGGGGAAAAAAATTATTGAATTTATTTTGTGGGAGCTGACAAGTCTAATTTGAATCCTCCCAGCCTTTGAACTCCATTGCTGAACACCTTTGCTGTCGTGCTGCTGTAGTTCCATCTCCTGGGAAATGAAATGCACCCTCTTGAGATTTGCTTGCTCTGGCGTGCGGGGACCACCAGCACTCCTGGCTCCCTGCCACCGCGGCCGGAGTGCAGGCTTACAGGCAGGTGGAAGGTTGGAAGGCCTGGAGGTCAAAAGCTCTGGTTATGTGAGGACCACCACCATAAACTTCTGCAGGCACGGGACTGTGGTTTTTAAGTTGCTGAGACTCCATTTCCCAATCTGTAAAATAAGAAACATATCCAGAGCATATTCAGAACAGCTGTGGTAGTTTGCTTCCTCTCAGCTATTCATTACCCTCAGCTCAAACATGTATCTGGCATGGGAACAGCCCCAACTCAGCTCAGGACGAAGGCAAGCAGGCTGGCTTAAACCATCTCCAGGAGTTTTAGCAGACTGACAGCAGTGCTGAAAGCTAATCCTTTTGACTCAGCCGTGCTATGGACTGGGAAGTACCACAGCTCAGACAACAAACTGAGAGGGGATATTTTTTACTTTAGCTGTTTGTGCTGCGTGGAAATACACTTTGTGAGTGTTTATATGGATGCCACTGGAACTTATAATAAAACAAAGTGAGGCAGTATCAGGAAGGCTGGGAAAACTTGGCCCGAATATAAAATGGTGGTAAATAGTAGTAACGCATCCAAGTCCTTTTCTTAATTTTTCCTAATTCAAATATGTCATTTTTTGGAGTTAGATTTGTATCATTTAAATTTATAGCTTTGGGACAGATCTATGAACAGTTCTCTTTGTGTTCAGGTAAAATCTTTTGTGTCTGTGTTTTTAGGGCAGCATTTCTTGCTTTTTATCCTACCTAATGGGCCAAATTCTGCTTTAAATTGTATTGGCTTAGACTTAGAAGGACTCTGCTGAAAACAATGTAGTTGCTCTAGATTTATACTGGCATAAATGTGTACTGAAGTCAGCTCATAAATAGCTTAGATTTGTGTATTTTTTCTGAAGAATTCAAAGGTATCATAGTCTACATCTACACTAGGAACCTAAGAGTCTGTCCTTGGCCACATCCCTGCTCCTCACTGGAGCAAGACCTTGGCATTTTCCTTGGAAGGGAAAGCTAAGGAATGTGTGCTAGATGGAGCTGAGGCACATTTCGACAGCTTGATAAAGAAACAGTGAAGACCTCAGGGCACAGGATGACACACAAGGGCACACACTCAGAAATGCAGTCATATGATGAAAACTTGTGGTAAAACTTTTCGTGAAGTGCATGGTCTATGAAGTGCAGAAAGCTTGGCCATTGTGTTTTATTTAAAGCCTCTGTAGCATATGTGGCGACTGGGTAACATCAACGTTATGAAAGAGTGAAGGTGAGAGAGGGACTGAGCCCACTCAAGCGCTTTCCTTCCCTTCCAAGCTTTGCAATGTGACAACAATTGCTTGGTGACTGATCATTTAGTGCAGAAGATTCCTCACCAGCTGGCACCTTACCCAAGGTACAAGCACTGCCTTTAGGTATAACTGACTATGCCAAGCAGCAGCGTCTCAGTGCAATTTTGGACAAAACTTGTAAATGGACAGTTAGAAAGTTATTAATTTGTGTATAATTTCACACAGAGGGTAGAATTCAATGTGTGCATAAAACAGTATTTTAAGTTACCTGAATGGCCCAGGAGTGAACTTACATGTAGAGTACAGGGCACGAAGAAGTCCATGCAACTTGCAAGAACAATAAATCTTGTCAAGTTAAAGGGGAAGAAAAATGGAAACATAACGGTGAAATATGAGCAAACAGTTTGGCTGTGATGAAGCATAAGGATGTTTCTTTCTCACTTGGAAAACAAAGGTGAGATTAACTCCATTTTCCCAGTCCCATGGCTGGAAAATGGGAGAGTCTGCATTTCAAATGGCCAGTGATGTCATGTCTTGATTTCTCTCCCTATCTCCTAAATACAAAATATTTTAGGGAGACTATAACTGCTTTAATGTGTTTCATTTGCTCAGTATTGAATAATCTTCCAAATATAAGACTTTCAGCTTTGTTATTCACTTGTATCATTGTTTTTCTCAAAGCACCTCCTGATTTCAGAGGCCCGCTAACTCCAGAACAATGCAGGATAAGCTGAGATCTGAACAGGCTTCACAATGTCCTAAGTGCAAATGGTTCCTGAGATAAAATCCTTGAGGCTACGATTCTGATCATGAAACATGTTTTGTTCCATAGGCATGAAAAAAATCTCACTGAAGCTCCATTTGCGGCAAGCCATTTGTTTATTGGAAATAGTTATCTGGTTGTTTTTGAAAGCACGAGTGGTGCTCCAACTTGGGAGAGCAGCTTGCTCTTTCACTTTCATGCTGTTTAGGGAGCTGGAGTCCTTCTTGTGTGAATGTAAATAACTTGACTACAGATCACAGATTCCAGGTCTTATTCTTCTGAAGTTCACATTTTCTCATCTCTGACGGGTCAGCTCAAGTACTTAGGAAATACAATTGCTTCAGTGGAGGAGACTTCCATAAATGTGAGGAAAAGGAAGACATTTATTGTATTTATCTAATAAATATTTCTTTCTCATATGAAGGATAAAGCTTTGTAAAAGTAGGGAATGCATAATGTCGATAGTAAAATGCCCTAATTATTTTGGCATCGTCAAGGTGTATTTTATGAAGGTGGATGTTGTTCCAGTTCTTAACTCTCTTTGGTTTAATTCCAGGAGAAACACAGTCTGTGTCTTTTTGAATTTCAGTGTTACTCTTTCCTTTTCATAGCCAACTTTTTTTCCCTTTCTGAAATGTGTAGCTTGGAAACAAGGTCCTTTTAATGAAGCTTTTGAGTCTCACAAAATATGATTAATCTGATTAGTGGTTCAGACTCTTTTTATGCTTACATTAACTAACACAAAGAGCCCCCCTACAGGTTAAAGTTTAAATGTGGATTACCAGATAAAGCTAGTCCTGACGAGGTTTCTATGGTGCAAGGAAAAATTGAATTTGCCTTTCACCTCATTTCAGCCTTTGTCATCCTGGTTTTTGCCCTTCTCCCTCTTTCACAGTGAGGATATTAATTTTGCAGTAAAATCTTTAAGCAATTATGCAGATAGCTTGGAAAAAGCAACACACAAACACAATAAAAAAAGCTTAACTGAAAAATGGACCCCAGATATTCATTAAAACCAGATGGCAACATTCCTAGCAGCATAACTTTGGATGTTTGGACTGAATTTGTATTAATGTGTCACAAACTGATGACAAACATGAACCACTGTCATATGATTGTATGTATGTATTGTACTTTATATTTACAAAGTAGTGAAGTATGGGAGCAGGTCCATGAATGCCTTTTTTGATAAACAGCTAAGAAAGGCTATCCTTTCACACACAAACACATCCATCTTTAGATAGCATTCCTCTGTGGGAGGCTTGCCTTCAATTTAACAGATAATGAACTTCTTCAGATGAATTAGAAAATTGATAGTGAAATGAAGTTTAGTATTTTGCAGTGCAGCATCTACCAATATGAGGATGTTTATAGTTTCAAAATGTGGTTTATTAAAATTGCTCATTTTTTTTAATTTCTCATCAGTCTAGTAACTCTAGCTAATTTTTATCCCTAATCACTTTATTTTGCAGATTATTTTTATTTGCTTTTTCTGAAATGACTGTACAGAATTGGAGAGAAATAGCACCTGCAAATAGCACTTAATTAAAAGCATGATTGTGTGCAGGAGCTTCCTATATATTTCTCTTTGAACAATGAAGACAAAAAGGTGTTTTTTCTTTTTTTATTTGGCATGCTCCATATGATCCAATAAAACACAAGTAACATAGCACGCCAGCCAGGGTAGACTACAGTTTCCCCTCAGTGAACACACATAATTCCCATTACTGCTAATGGGAGATGCATGTTCCTACACCGAGGCAAGAGGGATCTTATATGTACATGTCATACACATGAAAATATCTGGCAGGGAAAGAGGTGTCTAGTCCCGACAAATTGCCAGAAGGCATCTTGTTTTTCTGTTAATTATAGTAATTATTTATCATGCATTAAAATAGTGCCCTAAATTTGCATGGCACTGAGCACAACACAAATAAGCTGTATTCACTGCTGAAAGGAACATGCAATGAAAAGATGACAAACAAGCACAATGTGAGGCACTGGTGATTCATCTGGAGTAACAAGAAGTCATGATCCACTTCCTGGAGATGAGGACTCTAACAGACTGTGAAGGCGAGATACCTGTCCTGGGACAGGGGGCAGTGCGAGCCCGGCTGAGGAGCCCTCGGCAGCCAGAAAGGAGGTGAAGGGCTTTGGGAAGAACCTAGGGAATTGAAATCAGAGGCTGGGGACGGTCTGCTTGCCCTCCTGGGAGCGACAGCACAAGCTGTAAATGTTGTCGCTTGTGAGAATTAGCAAGGGGATCAGAATAGGAGGTGTGCCTGAAAATGTGGGGAGAAGGTGAGCTCGGCAGCAGCCAAAAGGCAGGACTGAAAGGGAGAAAGTGGCAGTATATAAGCTAAAAAATGAGAGGGTTTGGGCTAAGCCAGATGGAAAAGCAGGCAAGTGCAACAGAAGGCAGTTTAGCCGGGAACGGGAGAGAAAATTCTTTTTTGTGACAAAGACACTTAATGGCTCACCACTGACTTGTATATTAATCTTTGCTTATGTAGCCTCGGCCTTTACCTGTTGTTGATTCTGTCTAGACTCAAGAGAAACCAGATTTTATACTGCTTCTAAATGTGTTTTAGAAGAACACACATCTCTGTGCGTAGTTTATGCTGTGTCAGGCTGTGTCCTATAGGTAGTTAATCTGCTGTCCGGTTCCTATAAACTTTGTGGAAACTGGTAGCAAAGGAAGATGTGCTGTTGTTCCCACTGCAGGAAAAGCTTCTTAGATATCAGGAGTCCTTGGAGGATGGAGAGTGTCCCCCCTGGGACAGCACTTTCCATTACAGCTTTGCACCTCCTGAGGTCCCAGGGAATCTAACTATGAGCAAAACGCCAGGGGAGAACAGGCGTCTTTCATTGTGTCGCTCATGGAAGTACTTGTATTGTAATTGAAATTTAATCTGAGTTAGTGAAATGTTTATGAAACTGGAACAATTGTATAAAGTTTCAGTCAGTTGCACTGCAGTTTCATTTGCATATTTATTTTTGGGAACATGAGCCTTCAAATATTGCAAAAAAAGATTATTTTTTCCCTTTTTTCTGAATTTTGAGTTAGTCTTAGGTAGATTACTGGAAACTCTTGAGTAATCCCCAGGATTAAGAAGAGCTGTTTGGACTTCATTTTTGCAAAAGAAGTAGCTACAAGCTTTCAGCCCTTGTGTTATCTTTGAATCAGTTGAAAAATAACTGATGGCAATAACCAGTGGCAGGCTTCCCAAACCGTCAGCTGAGGGCTGCGTTATGTATTCTTTCTCCCAGAAGGATTACCCAGGAGAGTGCACGGAGGAGTGCAACTGCCTAAGTGCTGCTCTAGAGACGCTGGAATGTGTTTAATTCAGCAGAAGCTGAAGGCAGTTAGAAACCTACATGTTTGCTTCCATAACTAAAAAAAAAGGGGAGACAGAGATACTATCTGAGGGCTTTAGATTATGTGGCTTTTTGAGCTACTCTGGAGATGTATATAACTTAGAAAAATCTCTTGACCTTTTCAGACTTCTTCCACCACGATGGTTATGTGTAGCTGTGTAAAATGATAGGTAGTTTACAGCTTACCTTCCCTGGGGTGAAGCTGATTTACAACATGCTTTGTGTGTAATTTGGCTCTAGAGAGACAGTTTTACACCCAGCTTTTGCTTTTTGGCTATGATGTGGACTGTAAAAATGCTATGATCCTGGAATGTGCATGTTCTTAATTTGTTTCTTCTTGGAGATGCAGGGCTTGCTAAGACTGATGGTAGGCTGAGGTAATCCACTGACCTAATATCTAGACCTAGATTGATGAGACAATCTTCTGAATGAATGCATATATATTTTCTTGACTTAATGGAGTTATTGCATCTGAGCCAGTCCTGACTTCCACTCCATGGAAAGACTGGGCAGCTGTTTCCCTTCGTTCTCTTCCTTCTTCTCCTCCTCTTTCTCCTTCCTTGAGGTTGCTAATGCTTCAACTTAATCATGCATTGAGAGATCCTGAAGTAGCAGGCCTTGGCAGGGATCTTAATTAATTTCTGGAAGGTGTACAGGCACATGTCCTTATTTCTATGCTTCATCTATCCAGTGGAGCTCTCTTACATAATGTATCTATACAACTAATTTACCCTTTTTCCATACTATCAGCACAAAGTGGAATTCACATAGTTAGCAAAGCACCAACACCTCACTGCTTTGATGTAGCGCAATTATTCAGCATTCCTTCAAAGTTCTGTACTGGTTCCTGCTAAGGCCTGGACTCAAAGGAGGAAATGCTGTGGCTTCATGGCCTCCAGGATGGAATATACCCTCTCCCAGCAGAGCTCAAAGCCGGGGGATTTCTGACTGCGGAAGGGAGGCTCCAGGCACAGCCATGTATCAACAAACAAGTTCAGTGCTGACAAAGCTGGCCCCACATACTCCCCTGCTGAGCCTGGCTCTATGGGAAGAGCTACCACATTATCGGCAGTGGGCTATCTCTGCTTGTCCTCTCCAGGGTGCTCTGGCCTCTTGCAACATGGCCCGCAGCTGAAAGCCTGCTTATATGACTCTGACAGATGCTTACACCACTGATACCAGTACTGCTGTACCCCAGGGACCGATACACACGATGGCTCCTTGCAGTCACCTGCTATCAATATCCATTATCCTTTTACCTTGCAGAGCACAGCACTGGTGCTGAGCCAACTGCTCATATTCTGGTCCATTTGATTCATAAGGTTAGATAACACTGAGGATAATGTCCCACACCTGGTTGGCTCAGAATGTTAGGTGAGGGTTTTGTATTGTGTGAGCTAAGTATAGGACAGCTTGATTTGTAGGAAGGCTTGGAATAGGATCACCATCCACCACGGACCAAGAAGGACCAGGGCATAAAGTAGACTGAATTGCTTCTCTTTTGTCCACATACACCTTCCATCCATCAAAACTTCTATGTTTCCACCCAGAGAACTGATGTGGTAGATGCCTCATGGACTATTCCTAAAAATCCCAGATGGCAACCATAATTACATCATAAGCTATTACTCTGCTTAAATTTTAATATCTACTTTTAAAAAATAATAATGACAAGCTTCTGCTTACTAAGAGATATTACCAGAACAGCAAAAAGGAAATGTATTGATTTATGCTCCAGCATACCATTGATGTTGATATAAGCGTACTTGCAAAAGCCTAAGCCTACTACCCTGAATATTCATTAAATTATTGCCTCAAAGAATGAGGCATTTGAAGAGTGGTTTATATTATTGAAACAAAACAAAAACTACCACAATAGCTATGTTTTCCTTTCTGTTTATATATATACACACATATACATATTTTGCATGTGTAATGACAAAAAAATTGCATCTATACATGGAGAGTGTGTAACCCTGTCTCCCTGTTCCACAGAAGAAAACTGTCTGTAGGTTTATTCATCCTTTTCTGATCATTAATTTAATAGAAAAGTTGACCTGGTATTTACAAAAATAGTTTGCAATATAATTGTTTTTAGAGAGGATTTTTAAAATTACTTTGGAAGCAAACAGTTTAAACCTATTTGAATCTGTCATAGTCAGGATAATTGCTGCTGATATTACTAATAATGTTTTCAGTTACAATTTAGAGAAATGGGCACATGTTTTATTTTTGTAATTGCATATATTTACCGTTAAAGAGCTGGGGATCAGAAATTTTACTTTTCAATATTGGAAGAGAGAAAAACTAACTCAGCAGTGGGAAAGTTTGTCCAAACAAGTTTTATTGCTGGCACGTTAGCAGTGTTTCTTTCCTTCTCCTTCCCCAAACTGCTGATTAATTTTTTTCTATGTTGGCTTTTTTTTTTGTCAGTTTGATATAAATTCACATTTCTTGGCTGATGTTTCTTATTAAATTACAGTCACATGTTGAGTTGAATCATTAAATCTCACAAGTTGGAGTCCAGTTTTCTTGCATAAGAAAAATCTCTTTAGATTCTTTAGGACAAAAAGCGTCATGTATTTGAGTTCTCCAAAAGCATTTAATAAGGCATGAAAAGATATGACATCAATCCCACTAAAACACAAGGGCAAATGAATGATGTTACTGTAAATCTTTACATCAATCACGCCCAGGACTTTCGAAACAATATAGTTTTGTTTGCATTTCAGAAGTGACAAACAACTCTTCTGACTGGCTTAAAATAGTCACTTTCCATTAGTCAAGACCAGAAGCAAGTCAGAATTAAAATGTGGCCCTTGGTTGCCAGGCAGCCGAGTTGTCTTGACATGGTGGTTAGTTTCCTTTTCATCGAGTGACAACAGTGAAATGAAAGAAGTTTTGAAAAACTTGATAATGGTTTTCAAAGGGGGAGGATAATTGGTGGGGCTAGCTTGTGCGGCTCTGTGTGGAAACTTTCGTCTGTGGTAAGGGAAGACTGTCACTAAAAATTTAAACTCTTGTACACAAACTTGACCTGGAATCTTCTCCAGGTTTTCACTGGTTCATTTGTAGAACACTTCTCTCGGTCCAAGGGGTGCTGGGATGAAAGCGTTAGGACAGATGGGTAAAGCCCCAAAGGAAGAAAAGAATCAATAGTTGTGATTTAATCCATCAGTGAAAGGGAGGAATTAAGTAAAATCCTTAAAATGGGGAATTTGTAAAAGATCTTTTGATAGTACCTATAGCTGAAAATAATTTATCATCTGATCGCTGTTGAACGTTAATGGCATTTGGACTTAGAAAAGCATATTTTTGACACATTTTGCCAGATACTGAGCCATTTTCCTGCTGTTATTTTTTATATTCTCTAGGCAATAGATAATTTAACTCAAATAAATTTCCCTGAGATGACAAAAACCTAAAGCATAACAGGATGATCACAAGGTAAGCTTTTGCTGCAGATGTTAATAATGCAAAAACTAATGAGACATTAATATTAATAATCATATAAGATGATATGAAGTAATATTTGTGTTAAACTGTTATAAAAGAC
This sequence comes from Apaloderma vittatum, assembly GCF_000703405.1. Taxonomy (NCBI): domain Eukaryota; kingdom Metazoa; phylum Chordata; class Aves; order Trogoniformes; family Trogonidae; genus Apaloderma; species Apaloderma vittatum. The sequence continues at coordinate 51,093 of NW_009707406.1, forward strand.
AAATGTATGCATAGCTGTCCATATTATTCGTTTGTTAAAAGAAAAGGGGGAGAAGGGGGGAGGGGAGAAGCTCAGCAAAATGTACCATAATGAAAGAAGGGACCAATTAGGGTTGGATTAACATTCATGGTTATTTACAGTTGTTTTTGTACTTGTTCTTGTGCTCTGACTTCCTAAAATTTCACAACCCAAAGATTTAGAAAAATGGGGTTGTTTAGACGCGAGGTGCAATGAAGTGGCTGCAGCCATTGTGCAGACACCACCTCTCTCATTATACCCTCTCAATCAACACTCGGCACACAGGAAACCGCAATAAAGCCCATCTGCCACGGTTAATCTGCAGGCAAACCCACACCCATGTCTGTGCCCGTTACTCTCCAGCCTTATTATTCTCAGATCCAAAGCTTCATAAGGGATCAGCCAAAGTCCATTAAAGTAAATAATAGCTAGAAATGACAGGCTTAGCAAGGATTGGGAGGAAGTTGAAGACCAATCTGAGCTGTGAGCTCTGATTAATAGAGAAAAGCATTAGGAGAAAAGGGGAGAAAAATGACCTCAGCCTGCTCCAAAGAATTCCTGAACCTTGGTTGTTAGGGCAAGTGCTACCATCTGAGACGTTAGTGATCCTTGAATTTCCTTCACTTTGATGCAGCTCAAATGGGAAAATTTTGAAGGTTCAGCAAGGCCCCAGACCTCAGCTGGAAAGCCGTCTGGAGTCAACCCTGTCAAAATTCTCTTGTGGAAAAGAAAGCCTTTATTAGCTAGATTGCAACAAAACCCCCACAGCCTCTAATAAGAAGAGAATGCATTCTATAGGTTGTATATACATTAATTATTAGAGGGTATTTAGTTGTTCTCATCTGTATCCAAATGTGTGCAAAAGATCTTTTAAAATACCAGCCAGACTGTGATAAAAGAAAAAAAAAAAAAGGTACAAAACCAAAAAACAAAGCCAAACACCTACCTTCTCATACTGTTTTTCTTTGTTCAACTTCATTTTGAATAGAAGGTTGAGTTCATTGATAATTGATAGAATACCCTGCTTGGTAGGACTGGTAGATAACATTGATGCTTGTGAAAGTTGCATGTAATGTTTGCTCTCCATTATCTCAGCTGTGTGTTGTACATGGACAGATTATAAAGAAACCAATACCAAGTCAAGCCTGCACAAGGAATACTTTTTCTAGTGCTAAAGAAAATCACTGATCTAAAATCAGGAATTTAGGCAGTCTGAAAATATATTCTGCTGTTTTTTTGTGTAAATTGCCTGCCTCCCTTCCAAGTCCAGGATTGAAATATGTTTTATTTTGATTACTGGCGAGCAAGAACAGTCATTTTGCTATTCATCCTAGTAATTACTTTTACCATTTTTACTAATCCGTTGTGCAGCTTCAACTGAGTACAACCCTGGCAATGAGGAGCTTGTGAGTGATTTTAGATGGACCTCAGACAGCAATCCAAGCAAACTTATTCAGAAACGTCTGGTGCAGCTGTGCAGGTGTTTCTCTGTCCCCAGTGATTTTTGTGGGGGGAAGATATTAATTATCTGAATGAGGGCTTCTTGTCAGGGTAGCTGGTGTGATGATACATTCCTCTTAAAAGTTAATGTTACAATATGCAGTTTTCATAAATAAGATGGAGAGGATGGTGGCAAAAATGATGACACTGCCATGATATTGCTGATAACTTAGCTGGTGCCCTGTTCATGTGCACGTGATTCAATTTTCATATTTTAATCTTAAGTAGAACCAGAAATGACAATTATGAAAAGACAAAATAGATACCACCAACAGCTGTAATTGCTATCTACATGGCTCAAGGATGGAGAAAAGACACAGTAAATCAATATTAAGATCTCTACATATGCAGGTATCACAACAAGGACATCATATAACATCATTATAAGAAGATCCTAATAAAATTTGGACAGTTATTCCAAATAATGCAGGATGAACATGGAGTGTGTGTGTGCAGCTAACTAGTTCTCTGTAGTTTCAGCTGATGTCTTAAGAGAAAAGAAATGCCTGCCTGTATAAAAGCATAGGGAGTCTGTCCATAGAAAAAAACATGTATTTTTGAAAAAAAATTTTTTTTAATAGATGATTACTAATGACAATGTCTTTACTAGTAACAGTTTACAAATTTTTCTGTTGATCATGTAGGAACCATAAGATTGTGAAGGATGAAGTGGCACTGGCAATCTTTTAAAATATGTAAGCTACAGTGCCTTTTTTTTGTCCTGAAACATAGGTGACATTTTATCTGGAACACTGGGCCTAACTTTTCAATCTGTGTGCCCTCTCAAATAAGTCCATATTAAAAATTAAAAATATTCCCCTGTACAAGAAAATATACATGATTTTCAATGGAGTGGAAGCAAATAATATTATGATGGGGCTTGTGCGTAAGGTTTTGTAGTAATTAAAATACGATGAAATATGAAAACGTTAAATGTAAGAAAGATCTGTATGCCACTAAATATTCAAGACACACAGATAAGAGGAGAAAAACCCCAAACTGAATATGAACAGAAAAACAAAAAAAAATGTTCTGCATACTGACTTCTATTAAAAGGAATAAATAACCTCCTTTGCTTTCTTTTTTTTGGTTATTTTTAAAACAGCACTATGATATTGCAAGGTGATGCAGAGAAAGCCTGCATATAAATTCTGACTTCAGCTATAACCTTTTAATGTATCTTCATACAACTATTAACTTTGCTGCTTAACACAGAACAGAGTTAGTCTAGCATCTCTTGGCATGCACGTGATGTTGTTCAAGGTACGATTCTTTTTGACCATGCTCAGAGCTACCCCGGTTTTATGTCCTTGTCTTCCCACAGTGCTGAAAGCCAGGATCACATAACAGGTACCTTAGTTAGTTTTCTGTTCTTTCCTTCACTGAAAGCAATGCATTTTCACACACACTTTTTCTCTTGTTTGCAAGTACAAGGCTGGCTAATACTAATTATATGTACAGTACCTTCCTCTAAAAGCTCAGCCTCATGCAGAAGATACATTTGGTTTTGAATAGAGAACTTATCCAATGAATAAGGAGGAGCTGGAACTGTTCAGCAATAATATTTGCCATTTGTTTAATGAAGGTATAAATAATACTATAAATTTGAATGGATTTTGGAATTAATTAGTTTACATAGGAACAGAAATAATCTCTCAGCAACATTCATCAAATAATCCATCGATCAAAAGAGTCTATTGCTGGAATCAAACACCTTTCTGTCCGTAAAAATTTTAAAAACACAAATAACAAATCATGGCATTGAATCTATATTACTCTGTTTATTATACAGCAACTCCACTTTACAGTTTCCTCATATGTTATTGGTTAGTCTCCTTTGGATAGTTTCTTGATGGTTGTACATTTAAATATATCTGCAGCCCACAGATATTCCTATAAATTTTGTTTATTTTACTCTAAGCTCCTTATTCCTTACTAAAAGGAAAATGAAAGATTTACTGTAGGCCTTATTCTTATAAAAATGAAGTTGGGCACAGAGATTTGTCCTATTTCAAAACGTAGAGAGAATAACAACTTTTACTCTTCCATCATTTTGTATGCAATTTACCAAAAAGTGGTGTGGTGTTTTTTTTCCGGTAAACCACCAGGAGATTGTATTTTCTGTAGCCCAGTCCACAGAATGATGTCACCTCATGATTTGTTTAACACCTGGCATGTTGCAAAATCCCATATATGTTACACATAACTGGACAGTTTTAATGAGCAACTGTCTGGGTTTGTTTCAGTATGGTGCAAATGTACAAACTGTGATTTTGATTAAAGTTTGCTTCTTTTAGTGAATTTCTGCAGGAAAAAAACAGCCTAAGCTGATAAGATGATAATGCAGTATATTTGCGGCAGAATTTCTTTCCCTGCTCAATTGAATAGATACTGCATGAAAATGGAAATCTATGAATTCCAACCAAAAGTTAACAACTGTAAAATTTTCTGGGCATGTTTGGCATGATTTGGGGAAGTTGTGGCCAATTCACTACCCATAAGACGCCTGGCCTTTAGGTTCCCTAGTGTTTTTGACACCTACCACCTCAGGGAGCCAATTCTCAGTTTTGCCCTATTTGCTTGTCGCAAAAGCCCCATTTCTCAATCTATTACACTGCAAGTGGTAAGTGCAAAGCCCTTCTCTTCTTTTTTTCTCTCATTCTTCCTCATTTGCAACAGCAGAGAGCTTGTGCAGGGCATTATGGATAGAACCATCAGAAACTTTTGCATCTGCTCCCTTCCTGAAATAATAGAAGAAAAACATAAATATTTGGCCCCGAGATAATTTATTTATATGGGAACTGAAATTTGTTTCAGAGAATCCATGTCAAGGACTCCCATGAGTCTTTCAGACACCCCAGGATTACCTCCAAGAGAGCAGGGACTTCATTTCTACTGTAAATATGCTTGCAGTTCACACAAACAGGTCAATAACGGCAACAAACAGCCCCACTATGTCTCGTACATTGAGAGCCAGGGGAAGTGTGCAAAAGCTATTTTTAGAGATGAAGCAAGAAGAATCATTTTACTTCATGAGTAACACACAGATTAAAACCCCAACTCTTTTTTAAATTGTACACAAGTGTGGAGGTGGTGTATAAAAATCTGTGGGAGCGAAGGGTAAGAAATAGGAGAAAGGAAGTGTTATTTATCCTGCCATTATCTTACCAGTCTGTGTTTCTTTGGACAGTAATCACGGGACCCAGATGCTAAGGGTAAGTGATATTTTCCCACAAGCAGTTTCTGGCTCGTTGGCAGCTTTTGCAGGCAGTTGTGTTGGCAGCCTTGGAGCTGCCTCTGGCTCTGTTTTGTGGCTTCGCTCTTGATGGGCTGCCTAGGCTGCCCTGGGCTGCTGGATGCCATTTCCCTCTGTCAGCCCATGGGCTTTCTGGAGACTTACACTGCACAAATCCCCTGTGAAATGGATAAATGGGCTCTTCTGAGGCAGAAAGGGAATCTGTTTCCTGGCTGTTGTAGACATGAGGTGAATTACTGCTTCAGGTACTCGGGGAAACTTTGTTCATTTTGCAATTTTTGGCTTCCCTACGCTGTAATATTGGTCACAAATGCACAGCTAGTACAGCCCAGGTGTTAGTCCTAGCTTTTACACCTCGACTCCTTTTTTATTTTTACTGTGCCTTTTATCTCTGCTAGTGTATTCTATGGACTTTTGCAAACTCTTTTTTTTAACTGTACCTTACTTATGATATATAAACAGCACCACATCATTAGAAAGTAAATATCTCAAATATAAGACTAAAAAAAGACAAGCTCTGTACTTCAGGCAGAAATTGCAAATTTTTCCCCAGCTTACTTGCAACTCAATCATGATTTAAATTTTTTTTTAAGTATATAACACAAATGATTTGTATGTTATGCTGCATAGTTTGTCTTGAACATGCAGATAGAACCATATTAAAATGGTTTTAAGCACTATTCCATCTATTAGATATGTATGTTGCTATGCAGCCAATATACAATATCACTTTTATATGTGTATTATTATCCTGAACAAAACTGGAAGAATTATATTTATAAAAGATATTTACAAGTAAGACTCTTGGGGTTTTTAACAAATCAGAGAATAATACTATATATGTTTTGATGCTGTTTCCCTTTTTTGCCTGGTGTGTTCTACTTCATTTGTGGCTGAACTGAAAAAATACATTTTTTGAGTAGTGATTAACTTCACCTTTGTGGCTTTTTAATTTCCAGTTTATTAATTCTAGATTTTTCATTATAATCAGTAAATTGCATATTTGTCAAATGATTAAAATAAAAATGCAGAAAATTCTTTTGTAGCTTCATCTGCAAAAACAGATCTCTGCAGGTTGTAGGGTTTTTTCCCCAGCGCTCTGTATGCTTTCTAGTGTGCTAGCTATCAGAAAGCTGTGAGATCACTTGTTAGATTCGGCTGGAACTGTGTATCATTTTGAGGTTGCTTTCATGCACAGAATCATTTCCTTGAAATTCATATACTAAAAATGTTTATTAATTAGCTGTTCATACAATGTTTGTTTGGATTTTTTAAACAGAAACAATGAACTCACTAGAAATAAGAAAACAAAACACTCTTAACCAATTTGTGTGAGCTTTTAGACTTTGATGTCACCAGATCTGTGTAATTCTATCTCTGTCAGGAAATTACCACATGCCAGAGATTCTTCCATGAAATGCTGACAGTCCATATTCCTAAAAATGCATGATTCGTAAAATTTATTTTTTTAGGCTGACATCAAAGACTACTGTGGATTTCTTGGCCATTGTGAACAGATTGCCAACATTTTTATTCACCATTAGTTCTATAAGAATCTAATGGAAGAAATTGCTCCTCATGCAAAGAGGTGGTCTTTTTAATTTGCAACTTTTTTTTCTGTTTTAAATCAAACACATGATTAATGACCAGTAAAGGCTATTCTAAACCTGAACACATTTAAAGCGTGTTTTTTCTCCAATCCATTTTTATCCGTTTCCTTTCAGGACACTGCAACTTTTACAGAATCTCATTCTGGTGACCAGTCCTTACAAGGTCCCTGCTGTTTGAAGATTTGTGCCCATTACCTACAGGTTTGCAGGACTGGACCTATAGATTATGAGATATTTGGCCTATAGTTTTTAAAAATCTGGTATGAAATGTTGTGAGTCCTGTGGAAATTGTTATTTTAAGTGGTTCCAGTTTTTCTGCGTGAGTGAACTTGTACTACACACAAAAAAACCCTCCAAACAAACAAACCAACTCCACCAAAACAAAACAAACACTAAAAGCGTGAAAGCCACAGTGTCTGATGTTAACCATGCACAGTTGTTGGACATGCCCCTGAACTATTTCTGGAACACTACTTCCAAAACTGAATCCCCTTTTTTTAATAAAATACCTGAAGGACAATATTAGTGTGTCGTATTGTCCATCCACATGGCCGCTGGCTCCTGTGCTCCCCTCACTAAACTGATGTAATTAAAGAGGATTGTTCATTTTCCTCCCTGCAGCGCTTCAGTGCTGGAAAGTTTCTTCAAAGAAACTCTCAGACTGGAACTGGTGCAGCTTTGCAGAGCCCAGCTCTCACTGTACTTCAAAGCAGAGAAAATCCCGCTGCTGTCTGGAGCCCCTTGCCCCAGGAGGTGTCACTGTTGGGACTGGCAGGGTGAGCTCCAGCTCTTCCATTTATTTCTTTAAAGGCTGCACTGACCATAAGGTAGGAATTGACCTGTATTACAGCTCCTTCCCTGCCCCCAGCCCTTCTGGGGAAAGGTAATCACAGGTAAAATTAGCTGGTGGCTTATATGGAGGTATGGACTAATGAAAAAAATTTTTAAAAGCATTGAGTGCCTTAAGAAGTACGAGTTAATCCAGGCTTGTTAAAATATTTTCAAAGGCTTGATACTGTCAGGGAGAAATTGTTGTGATTTGTTTTTCTTTTTAATACTCTTCAACTAGAAGGACAGACGAATTTATGTGACATCAGATATACTGTTTAAATGTTAAGATTTTCTAAATAATACTTACTTAAGGTATTTATATTTACTAAGTCCTTTTCTATAGAAGGGAAAAAAACGATATTTATAGATCACTGAAGAATTAAAACATTTTTAACTGTAACTGTAATGCAAATAATCTGTGTGACTTCCCATGTACTTACAAGAGACTTCAGACCTAAAAAAACTCCCAAAAATATTAAGTTTAGGAATTACCACAATCTGTATTCTACACAGAAGAAAAAATTTCAGTAAATTAGGCTTAGGTTTTGAAGCAGCCTACCACAGCTCGAAATAAATTACTTTCAGGGGTAATCATTTTCACCATCAATATTTTGCTCTTTATTTCTAGTATCAGTGTCTTCTTTCAGCCTTCAACCTGGGGAATTTTTTCACCAGATTTGTCGGTTTGCCCATTTTCTAAGAGCTTTGGTGTTAAGAAGTTTTCTATCTACACAGCAGTAAGTTAAGATCTAGTAAGTCACATTTTCTGCCAGCTAGATATTTCTTATTCTTATGGATTGTGGCTGGTAACTAGAAAAATAGGAAATAAAGTCAATTTGGTTTTAAGTATTTTCAAACTCATACTTCATATTTTCCTTTAAAGTGTACAGAAGAAACTATTTTTTAATTTTTTTTTCCAGCCAGAACTGCTGATACTAGCACAGAGCAGACTGACTGTTGTCTTACAATATTAAATTTTACCTAAATAGGGGATTTTGAAGTTCTTTTTCTTTGTTGTCACTATGGAAAGCCCAGAGAAGCAGGGTTCCTCCATCATTCAGTAACTTTCTTTTCTCGTGCTCCTGATTTAATTTCTCTGAACTTTGATGTATGTTTTACTCTGATTGTGAGAAATGCATATATAAAATGCCACATGCACCCAAGAATTTCAAATTTAAATGGATTTAAGCCCCAACTTTAAGGGGAGAACTGTGCACAAAGAAAAATGATTACCCATTAATTTTTAGACCTATAGTCTTAAAATGTCTCAAAATGTCATAGAGGCAAACACATCACAGCCAGGATAAATCTTTCTAGTCTTCTTACTTTTTTTTTTTTAAAAAAAAAAAAGTGACGTTATACCGTGCATGATAGCTTCAAAAAAGCACAATTATCCTATGTTTTACACCATATATTTATCAGTAATCCGTTCTGTGTGTAACTTTAAGATAAAAGCTCGTAGTTACTCTACTGCTTGCTTTTCCAAGTCACTAAAAAGTAGAAAAATTGCAGATGGAGATGCTGGCCAGTAGAGGCCTCTCTAGATTTGCCTTATGATTAAGGCCTCTGCCCGCCTGGAATGAGTCAGCCAGCAAAAGTACTTGAAAAGATTCGGTTGCAGAGCGGGGAGCGGGGGGAAGATCACTTTTTAATGCCCTTTTAAGTTGCAAGATGTTGATTAATGTTGCCCTTTACATTAATGATGTTTCAAGTAAAAGAAAACAAATTTAAAATGGATAAATTCTATTGAGGATGCATTAATTAAACAGAGACTTTACCATATGCTGTGGCTGGAGTGCTTGCTGGCCTTTCTGTTGTTGTTACCTGTGTAAAATCCACCCCATCCTCTACATGAATGCCCAAGCTGAATAGCCATTTGAATGAAGGCTTTAGTTTGATTCGCCATACAAGGGGTACTGTGTCACTGTGTTTTCTTTCTAGGAGTCACTAAGTGATTTCTATATCTGTTGTCATGGTGATATAGCAAAGCAGGGGAAAATGGGGGCAACTCTGGGCTTTCTCTACACCCTCTGCACTAAGAACTAAGATGTTGTTAGCAGGCCTATAAAACATTGGGCTTTATCTGGGCCTTCTTTTTGTTCTCTGATTGTCAATAAAACTCATTTTAAGGGTAACAAGGACATCTAAATGTCATCTGTCACAGTGTTAGAGAGATTAAGTTTGTTTAGGAACTTGTGCTGGACAAAAGGCCACTATTTGTTCAGCAGATACAAAGCGGTGTTGGCCATCAGCAATCTTGATTTAGAAGGAGGCTGCATGGAGCATCCAGGAAAGATCAGCTCAGTTGCAGGTAATAGTCATAGGCTCCTCAACACGACAGCGTTTAAAACAACAGCAGAACAAATATGGTTTTGACTTACTTAGGAGTGGTTTTATCAAGGCTTTGTTCTCTTAGGGGTTTTTTTGCTACTATTGGCATTGTAGACCATGTGGTACTGGAGTAGCTGCATAGACCTGGGCTAAGAAAACAGCCATTGACAGCGGACGGCCTGTTTAAAAACATGACACACACACCTGATAGTCCTTGAATGGATAAAAAAAAGAAGCAGGAAAGGAGAGGGTTTATGGAAAATCCAGCAATAATAGGTGCTGCAGTAACTCAGCATTTACTCAATAATGAGGCTAAATGGAAAGTACAGATTAATGAAGACATTGGTGTTATTAAAATCAAATCCAATGGTTCATATGCTTTTCTTAATAATGAACATTGTGGCTATTGGAGAGGAAGAACAGGATTTTTTCTATTAATTTGGCACACATCCCAGATCTCATTCAACCAGAACCTATCCTGTGCAAAATGCAACCCATGGCCTTTATGTTCTACAGTTTTTCCGTTTAATATTTTTATTAATCCAGAAAAAAGGCTTTTCTTTTCTCAAATTAAAGCAAAGGGTGATCTTTGAGCCTAGATATTAATTAAATAACATGGACATGTTGCTTTTAGCATAAAAAAGTGATCAAAAAATGTCCCTAGAAGGGAGATGTGATGGTGTTTATTGCACTACAACTACCTTTAATTTGAATGTTTGTGTTTGAATAGTAACATGATGTATGATGCTGACTGAAATCTTTTATGGTTTGTTGTGTATTTAGTGAGATCCAGAGAAGAGTATTCAGGATGTGTATTTTGACAGGTAAAAATATTTTAATCTCATTCAGTAAGATTGCTGTAGTTCCAACAGCAAACAAGCAGGTTTTGAGATGCAGCTGAACAATGGAGTTGGCAAAGCCTGGTGCTCATTTTGCAATATGCTCAATGTGAAATCTTTGTTTGACGAGGAAGCTGCGTAACATACTCACTGGTGGGTTATATGCATCACAGAAGCATCAGCTCCTTAGTTGTTATATTTCCCACTATGTTGACCCAGCCTTTTTCCCTGGGGTTCTGAAGAGCAAATGGTGAAGGCATACAGTGTGGCATGAGAGAGGAGACATGACCCATGGGAAGGGAGTTATTCTCTCAGGTAGACCAGAAGTGAAAAGCATGAAAGAATGTTGCTTCTTAGTGAATTAGACCCCTCTCCCCATCACTTGGTTCTGCATGTGGATAAGAGTAACTCTGGCTTAAGAGCTCCTAGAGCGTTTTCTGTTAGGTTCTGTTTTCCTCATATCAGAAGGCTGCGTTAATAGTGAAATTAAATGCAAACACCACGGTAAATCCCCCAGAAGGAAACCTTGTCAAGTACTGGAAGGCACATTGTCTCATCTCCTCTCTGGGTACATGTCATCAAAAGTTAAATGTGCAACTGAGTCTATAGTAAAACTTGCAATAACATTTTCAGCCTTAGGGCCATGTTTCAAAAAATTCCTTGTCTAATAGCTAAATGTTTTGTTGAGATTGTTGTTGTGGATAGAAACCATCCTCACTATTTACCGGAGGCCTGGCATCCCTCCCTGCCACAGAGGGCAGACAAAGGGTGCCCAATGGGAGATGATCTTGTCTCTTTCTATATCACCATGTCCAGGGAATGCAAAACTGTGTCAGGGAACCTCTCTACCACCTGCAGCTTCCTCCTATGAAAGCGGCTTTCCCATCCAAGCAATTTACATGGTTTTCTGACCTTTCTGTGACCAGAGTTTTGCAAATTACTTACTACCAGAAGGCCAGAAAACAATGTCTATAAATACCTAAAGAGTGGGTGCAGGGAGGCTGGAGCCAGACTCTTTTCAGTAGTGCCCAATAATAAAAAAAGGGGCAATGGGCACAAGCTGGAACACCAAAAGTTTTGTTTAAATATGAGGAAGAACTTCTTTACTGTGAGAGTGACAGAGCACTGAAACAGGCTGCCCAGGGAGGTCATGGAGTCTCTGTCTTTGGAGGCTTTCAAAACCCGCCTGGATGGAGTCCTGTGTGATGTGCTCTAGGCAATCCTGCTTTAGCAGGAGGGTTGGACTAGATGATCTCTAGAGGTCCCTTCCAACTCCAACAGTTCTGTGATTCTGTGATTTAGTGTTCAGTATTGGAATTGGTAGGTAGGAAGAAGCATAGAATCATAGAATGGCCTAGGCTGGAAGGGACCTTAGAGATCGTTTTAATCCAGCCTTCCTGTCGCCAGGGATGCCACCTCTCGACTAGATCAGGCAACACACGGGGACTGAACGGAAATCGAACCTGCAACCTTGATGTTGTTAGCGCCACGCTCAACTGACTGAGCTAATCGGCCTCCAACAGTGCAAGGATGTTGTGAGAAAAATAATGAGTGTTTTATTCTTTGCAGACTTCTTTATGACCTGCCACTCTCATGTTTTCTATCATTTTAGGTAAGTAGTCTGATACTCATTCAGCTACTCTCCACATTTTGCAGAGTCATAAAGCCAGGAGATCCCATCTCTCTCTTCATTGCTCTGGAGGAGTTGCCTCAGTTTCCTTCTCCCTAGAGCAGGAATTTTAGCACTTATGAAATGTTCATGGGGCCTTGCTGGATCCTTGTGCAAAGGACAGTTTGATCATGCAAAATCCCTTCTTACTGTGGAGCAAGCTAGGACAAAAGAATGAATCCCAGAAGATGCTTAAGACTGAAGTACTTGGTGCCTACCTAGTTATTTTTAAGTGTAAATTTAATTTTTACATTTTCTTCCTCTGCCTCTGCAGTGACAAATCTGTGCAAGCTGTCACCTTGGCATCACTGGGACAGCTAAGTGCTACTCAGTGGGAGAAAGGGCTGCAGAATTAGGCCTTAGTTAGGAAATGTTTTAGGGTCATCAAAAGCCTGACCCCTTCTCTGGCTTCAAAGAAGTTATTGCTAAGTATTATTAGACTGTTCAAACTGGGACACTCGTAATAGTACCGGGAGCAGAAAGTGCTCCAGCTTCAATAGGAGTTTTCCATCAGTAAGGTCTCCAGGAGCAAGGTAGCAGCCTTTGAGCTTCCCACGTGCTGTTGGGAATATGTGGGCAAAGGTGCCTGTGAGTCTTCAGGTGAACAGAACTGCTTCATCAAGGCCTGGATGCAGATACCCTTCTTTGCACTGAGAAGCACCTTGTGTTGTGTAATGTATTTTTTTTGATGTGAAGTAAAGCCCAGAAGAGTCAGTCCTGTCAGTTGGTGGGTGCCTTCAGCATCCATTGAAGTGAGCAACAGCAGAGGGCGTTTGCCCCCAGTTGGCAAGTATAGACCTTTAGTGTTAAGAAGAGAAATTACCTGGTTGTACACCAGGGACCTGAGAGTTGTGGGAACATTTTATATGTTATTAGAGCAACTGCTCAGAAATGAAAAGAGGGAAAATGAAATTATGTTTCATATTCTTATCTGCCACAAATTTTAGATATGGTTATGTTCGGTAAGATAATTTCTTTGTTGATACTTTTTTCACTGTTATTCCTGCTTGTGGTTTAAATAAGAAAAGAGCAATGAATTAACTATCGACACTGGAAGGATGAAAGTGCTGCCACATTCTGTTGGAATAGCAGGAAGTCAAAAAATATTTTATTATTATTATTATGACTAATGGTTGTATCAGAGATTTGACTGTTCAAACTCTCTTAGTAATGAATTTAATGTTACATTTAGAGAACCATCCCAGTTAAAGAAGTCATTGCTATTTAAAGTTAATACTTACAAATAATAAGAAAAAAATTAGCAAGACAGCAAAAATGAGTTTTATTATATTTTTATAACTGTTCAGTTACTGTGAATTGCTAACATTTGTAAAGATCTTTGAAGATGAAAAGCTCTGTGTAATGTTATTATGCTGTCTTGGAGAAAGTAAAAGGAAAAAAACCTACTTCATCCTGTTATAATCCTTTTAGAAATTTTAGCAAATCCAATGGCTTTCAAGTAGTGGAAATATTTCAGAAACTGCTACCACCACTATTGCTGTTGCTTTAGGCTATATTATCATATACCATAGTGTGCATGGAAGCAAAGCTTAGCTGAGGTCATTCTAATGAATTTTGAACAGTTACATGGACCTAATTTGACTTTCTGTCCTGTATGAAAGGCAACCTCTTCATGCCGCAGCACCCAGCAGAAACCCCTGAGTCATCTTATCAACCTCATCTGCATTTTTCATCATCTGAAAGAGCTGCAAGTAATGCTCAGTCTATGAAATCGGTGCATGTGTGTGCTTTTTCCATCTTCAATATAGGAGATGAACAATAGGTGTTTTTCCAGCCTGAAAGTAACTGAAAACTTATTTTATTCTGTTGTCTCCTCTTCTGGCTCTGGTTTCATTCTTTCTTTTTTGTTACCAGATTTGAATTCTCAGGTACAAAAGGATAGCGTTTTGCCAAATTCCTTTTCTTCTTTCCTGCATTCCAGAGAGAACTGTAAGGCTTCAGTGGTATTCCAGGAAGCTATTTCCCTGTGGTTGATAGAAAAAGCAGGTTGAAATCCTGACCTTGAGAATTCCCATCAGTGGTGTGTGGCTGAGGAGCTGGTCTAGCTGAGCCTTGAGTCCATTGCCCTCTTCATGCAGAAACCCCACCACCTGGAGCACTTCTGCATCCTTCCTCTTACAGGTACTATGGAAGAGGGTATGAGAACCTCTTAGGAGCTAAACACAATGTACTACCCCAGGAACCAAGTCACAGTGTCTGAAACTAGAGAAAGTCCTGGAAATAAAACATTATTTACAAAATACTGATTTGCATTCTTTCTATTCTCTTATATTCTTTACTTTGTAGAAAGCTTAATTGTGGTAAATTCTTGCTCTCAAAGAAATCCGGCGTTAATGAACTCCAGAGTAGGTGAAAATGGGAATTTCCACGCTGCAAGAAGCAAAATATAAAAATAATAAGAAGAAATTCTCAGGGATTCCCAGTTCCCATTCTTTTTGGTGGAAAATGTTAATTCACAATCACTGAAACACTTCAATACCGCTTGATTTCTTCTTAGCTTTTATCTAATATATGATACAACGAAAGAATTTGAATCAACACATTAAAGTTTAAGTGAGTGTCGTGGTTTGACCCAGACCAGCAGCCAGGGACCCACACAGCCACTC
>NW_009707407.1:0-362 GCF_000703405.1 Apaloderma vittatum
CAGCCAAAGCTCTCTATTCAGCCAGGCTGGTTTCCTTCCCTGTAGGCTCATCTTCCGTGACTTGGGTGTAGTCAGTTCCTGCACCTTTAAAATTAATTCCTTAAGGTACGCCCAGCCTTCTTGGGCTCCCATGCCCTCCAAAACAGCCTCCCAAGGAACTTTCTTAACCATGGACCAGAAGAGACTGAAGTCAGCTCTCCGGAAGTCCAAGGTGGCAATTCTGCTGACTCCTCTTCTTACTTCACCAAAAATGGAGAACTCTATCATTACATGATCACTTTGTCCAAAACAGCCTCCAACAATTACATCCTCCAGAAGATCTTCTCTATTAACAAGCAGCAAGTCCAGGAGTGCAATTCCCC
>NW_009707407.1:565-865 GCF_000703405.1 Apaloderma vittatum
TCTTATTGGCTTTTCCTTTGATTCTAACCCCTAAGCTCTCAATCCTGTCATCACATTGATTAATTTCTAAGCATTCATATCCCTCCCAAACATAGAGGTCCACCACCTCTCCTATCTCGTCTATCTTTTCTGAAAATCTGGTATCCATCAACTGTAGTACTTCAATTGCATGAGTCATTCCACCACGTTTCTGTTATGGCAACTATATTATAGTTTTCCATCTGCACAATGGCCTCCAGTTCTTCTTGTTTGTTACCCATGCTGCGTGCATTAGTGCAGGTGCACCTCAGCCAGGTCACC
>NW_009707407.1:929-14808 GCF_000703405.1 Apaloderma vittatum
CCCCTTGTATTCTGCCTGCAACTTGGTATTACATTTTGATCCTTTGCTAATTTACAAGATTGTATGATCCTGCTAGTACATTCCTCCTCCACAATCACCTGCATATTACATTCCGGTTCCTTTTCATTGATCCTGATTTCACCCCCACCCCCTTCCATACCTGCCAACTCCCTTCCCCAAATCCTTTTCCCTCTGTGGGGTAGGTTATTTCCATGCTTTTCTAACAGACCTGGCCTCTTGTAGATCCAGCCACTTCCAAAAAACCCAAACCCCTGCTGGACACACCAGGCTTGGAGTCAGGTATTAATCTGCTGGTACATCCCGCCTAATACCTCCCACAACTGGAGGGATAGAGGAGAACAAGACCTGTGCTCCTGATCCCTTGACAAGGCGCCCTTAGGCTCCGAAGTCCTTCTTCATTATCCTTGGACTGGTTCTTCCTAATTCATCACTGCCTACTTGAAACAACAAAAGGGGGTAATAGTCTGAGGGCTGTACTAGGGAAGGAAGCTTCTTCCTTACATCTGACCCCTGGGAGGCAACAGACCTCCCTGTGCACCGGGTCCAGTCTGCATATTGGGCCTTCTGCTCCCTTAAGCAGTGAGTCACCAATGACCATGGCCCGTTTTTATTCCTTACTGATGAGGTTTTAATGCCGATGGCAGTCCAGCTAGACTTTGGTGACACCTCCGAGCAGGGAGAGCCATCGTCCTCACTGCTGTCCAGTTCCCCTTGCAGAGCACTGTACCTGTTCTGCAGGGACACCTGAGGGGGCGGGGGAATTGCCAGACAGCTGCTCTTGCAATGCCGAGCAGGGACCTTGTGCCATTGCCCCCTGTCCTCTAATTCCTCACACTCACTGATCGCCTTTAACCTCTCCACTTCTTTCAGCTCTGTCACAACCAGATTATGGAAGTTGTTAATTTCCCTTTCACTTTCCCTAATTTTTCTTAACCTACTCACCTCCTCCCTGAGCTCCAACTCTCCATCCTGGAGCTGCACCACCCGGCTTAGCAGGTCATCAACCTGTTTGCACCTCACACAGCCATCCTCAGGATTGCTCCCAGCTACCAGTGAAAAGCTGTGACATTCCTCACAGCCTGTGACCTGAACACCAACATCCCTTTGAGCGGGTGCTGGGAGCACAGTTCTCCTCCTCCCAGTCACCACCAGACTCCTTGATTAAGGTGAAGCACCTCAAATCCCATCCAACGAGCTGTAAACAGCAGCAGTTGCCCCCTCGTTAGGGCAGTACAACAGGATCAATTACCTCGTACCCGGTGGGCAAAAACTAGTCCTTGCCCTCCCTGAGGCTATTTCTAGCCCAGTAAGCCGCGGCTGTGCTGCTGCACCCCGGCTCTCACAGCAGCCCGTCTAACCCGGCACCGCCCCCAGGAGCGGCACATCTGGTCCTGGCTTGAAAAAGTTTCGAAAAAGCCCCCGAAAGAGCTTTTCTTGGGCCGTTTTTTTCAGCAGCACCTCTCCCCAGTGCAGTCTTACCGGCTTCGAAGTGGGTCTCTGCAGAAATCTTGTTATGTTATCATTGCTGATTATTTTATGTTAGAAACAAATACAAAGGCAGCAGCAATCTCTTAAATTTCCAAAATAAATCAAGCATTGACCCAGAAACAGTGCTCCTGACACTTGAAATCACCAATTAAATTGATGCAGAAACAAAACAGATTATAAAAATATAAAGATCCTTCTGAAATTATTTAGAATTTGAAACAACAAAGGTGTCCAATAGATTTATGTTTTTAAGTTAGCATATATTCTTCATTAAAAATTACTTTATCACTTTAATGTGATATGAAATTACAGTTTCAGCTTTGACTAGCAGTAGAAATTTCAGAACTAGAAGTGTAAAGGATAGCTTTATAATATTTCTAGTCAAATGAAAAGCAAACAGCAGAAATCTTTGCAGGAAACCTGTTCTCTTGTAATTTTTCAGCCCAATTTTCCAAAGTCAGGAAGTTCAAATATATCAGAAGAACATCCAGAGTTCTGAGGCTTTATCTGAAACCAGTTATTTCCTTTCTTTCAGAACTTTGAAGGTTTGCCACATAAAACAGACACAAATTTATTAAATCTTCATCTTACTTTATCTCATGCATAAATGTTTGTATTGAGTGTAATATCTGCAATGAAAAAATCACCTGGCTAAAAGT
Source organism: Apaloderma vittatum (assembly GCF_000703405.1). NCBI lineage: Eukaryota > Metazoa > Chordata > Aves > Trogoniformes > Trogonidae > Apaloderma > Apaloderma vittatum. The sequence continues at coordinate 3,098 of NW_009707407.1, forward strand.
AGTGATTCCCCGGACTTGCAGAGATGCGTTTGTTAAAGTTTATAGGTGTAGTCTCTTGGCAGACATGAAATATCTTTGAGAACTATCTGCCCTACATGGCACACAATAGCCACAGATTATGACATGCAGACATCTACGGGGCTGGATGAGATACACCCAAGAGTACTGACAGAACTGGTGGAAGTGCTCACCAAGACACTTTCCATGATTTATAAGCAGTCCTGCCTAACCAGGGAAGTTCCAGATGACTGGAAGTTAGCAAATGTGATGCCCATTTAAAAGAAGTGCCAGAAGGAGGATCTGGGGAACTACAGGCCTGTCAATCTGATCTCAGTGCCAGGAAGGGTTATGGAGCAGATCGTGCTGAATGCCATCATGTGACATGTAGAGGCATGTCCTGCTTGACTAACCTGATGTCCTGTGACAAGGAGTCCCACGTAGTGGATGTTGTCTGCCTGGACTTTGGTAAAACCTTTGACACCATTTCCCACAGTGTTCTCCTGAAGAAACTGCACGTTCATTGGCTGGACAGGCCACTGGGTAAAAAATGACTGGATAGCCAGGCCCAAAGGGTGCTGGAGAATGGAGTTACATACAGTTAGTGGTGAGTCACAAGTGGTGTTCCCCAGGGCTCAGTATTGGTGAAAGTTCTGTTTAATATCTTTATGAGCTATCTGGAGGAGGGGATCAAGTGTACCCTCAGCACCTTTGAAGACAACACCAAGTTGAGTGGGAGTGTTGATCTACTTGAAGGTCGGAAGGCTCTACAGAGGGATCTGGACAAGCTGGATTGATGGGCCAAGACCAGCTGTATGAGTTTCAACAAGCCTAAGTGCCAGGTCGTGCACTTGGGTCACAACTACCCCATACAATCCTACAGGCTTGGACATGGATGGCTGGAAAGCTGCCCATCAGAAGAATACCTGTGGTTGTTGGTTCACAGCTAGCCAAATATGGGCCAGCAGTGTGCCCAGGTTGCCAAGTAGTGATATAACATCCTGGCTTATATCAGAAGTAGTGTGACCAGCAGAACTATCGAAGTGATTGTTCTCCTGTATCTGACACTAATGTGGCCACACCATGATGAGTTTTGGGCCATTCAGTACAAGAAAGATTCTGACGTTCTGGAGCGTGTCCAAAGAAGGGCAACAAAGCTGGTGAAAGGTCTCAAGAACAAGTCTTATAAGGAAGTACTGAAGAAACTGGAGTTTTTTAGTCTGGAAAAGAGGAGGCTGAAGGAAGACCTTGTTGCTCTCTACAACTACCTGAAATGATGTTGTTGCAAAGTGGAGGTCGTTCTCTTCTCCCAAGTAACAAGCAATGAAATGAGAGGAAATGGCCTGAGGTTGTACCAGGGAAGGTTTAGATCAGATATTAGGAAAATTTTCTTCCTTGAAATGGTTGTCAAGCATTGAAATAGGCTGCCCAGGAAGTGGTGGATTCACCATCCCTGGGGATATTTCAAAGAAATTCTGTACCAAATTCAGGAAAGATGCCCAAGTGAAATGAAGTTTATAAACATTTTGTGAAAACAAGCAGCCAGATAGAGAAGAGTATGGCTTTACTGCAAACCTGAATCTATTTAACGGCTAACGTAAGTTTTCACTGAAATAAACGATAAACAGCAAACATTTACTGTATTGCCATTTGCTACATGTTGTAGCTTTTTCCTATTTTGTGATACTAGATATCAGAGTATCTATTGATCCTATAGCCATTGACAAATGTAGGTATGCAAGCGTACTTGCCATAAGCTGAACATTTGCTGATAAGTTATATTGTGGCCTGACATGTGAGTCTGTCAAGTTATCACTACTACGTTCAGTAATGTTTAGAACATTGTTTAGTTTTTAGAGAAGTTCTGTTTGTTAAGGTAAAGCACCTGAACCTCACCCAACTTTTGCCAGCTAAAAATTAAACATTTAGTCCCACTGGTTCCCTTACTTGCCAAGGTAGGTTATGTAGTTCACAAATATTTCCTGGTCTAATAGGCACTATATTATTTAAATTTATCATTGGAACACTGTTAAAGTAGACTCTTATATACCATTTCTCTGAAGGATTTTTTCTAGAATTTTCAAAATGAAGCTGGAAAGGTTTTGGTCTTCTACTGGCTGACATATTTTCAGCATATTTTTTTCCCGAACACGACAATTTTCTTCCCCATACTGGCCCATCTTAATACCAGCACTGAAGAAATGCAACTGATATAGAAAATTAGTAAACTTTAAAAAAATATGATGAGAAACAAGCTTGAATGTTTAAATTGAAGCAGTAGCTGATTTTATTTTTATTTTTATTTTTATTTTTATTTGATTAATTTGTTATATGAAAGCTAAATGAGTCAGTACTAAATATAAACATTTCAAAGTAAGGAATCTCTGAAGTAGAACAAAACTTTTGCAGGATTGGGCATTTATTTGATCCACTAATGCCTAGTGAATAAACTGCCTTTCAAGTTTTGAAAATATTTTTAATAACTTACAAGAAGAATTTTACTAATTTTTTAAAACAAAGACTGCATACAAATACAGCAATTTTACAAATAAGATTTTTTTTTTGATAGACTGAAAGAGTACAAGCTAACAAATCATAATTTTGCAATACCTAAGATGCCTAGGTATTTGTTGTTGTTGCTTCACTGATTTTGACCAACATCTTCATTGTCATCAAGTAAACATGAAGAAGCATTAGTACTGTCCATTTGAGTCATCTGGGTGTTAGTTTCCAGGATTTCTTTGTCTTCAGGGCTCTGAAGTAGTAAATATTTGTTATTTGTGGTCACTTAAGGAAAAAAAAAACCCAACAATTTTTTAAAGTTTAAAAATGCTATTAGGTACAGCTCATCTGCACTGCTTTGAACTTTACCAAATAAAATCAAGTTAAGAAACACAAATATGCAAGTATTTGGTTGAATAGCTTATGAACAAAACAACAAAATTAGACTTCTAAGGTCTGTTCCCATTAACATGACAACATTGTCTCCTCAAGAACCAGAATCTCTTTTCTAAAGGTACCCCCAATAATACTCTTTTCTAAATTAAATGGTATTAAATAGTAAAAATGGAGTTATGACTTAATTTGTATATAATATTGTAAGTTGTGCAAGACCCTAGAATATTTACAAAATATGAATTTTAATGGAACAAATTCTGACTTACGAGAAATTAATCATACTCTGAATATTACTAGCAGTGAATAAGTGATTATCAACACCTTTTTCTTTAATTTCAGCAATCTTAGACCTGTTTTCAGTGTCTTGCATGATGATTAATAAAGCAGTAGAACATTGATAATTCCATGTGAATTCTTATGTTCTGATTTCCCGTATAAAATAGGTGTTATTATTTAACTAAATCTAGTAAAACATGTTCTTCTAAGTTTTAATTTAATAACAAACATGCAACAGCTACTACCAGTGGAAAATTTACTTTCTTGTTTTTAACTGATAAAATAATTATTGTCATAATTGCAACATCTCTGATATTTGAACTCTGGTCTGTGATACTTGCAGTGGCATGTGAAAACTAAGAGAAAGATAGTTATTTCATAGAAAATAACCTAATAATTATTTCATAGAAAATAACCTAAGAGTTAAAATAACTTAAGAATTAAAATATCTGTCAAAGAAACACTTAATGCAATAAAAAAATCCTGTGATCTTTTACTAATAAGATTTTATAATTATTTGTAAACTAAAAATTTGAATTTAAAATTTAGTATTACGTTGAAAAAATGGAAATGCATTAAGATATGGAAATGCATAGGTGAGCATAGCTCACTACACAGTTCTGATGCCACTGGGAATACTTGCTTTCCGCAGGCAATTTGCATTTCTGACATTCTCTTCAATCATTGTCTTTATCAACTCAAAGTACAGTATATGACAGATGCCTTCATCTTCTTCTCTCTAAGATTTTCAATGTTATAGCATATAGAGAATGTTTGACATGTCTGTCTAAAATTATTTAGTGTCTCAGGCAAAAACTGCTCAGTTCACATGGTTTAAATCAAAACAGAATTGAAGCGGATTATTGATTTCCTAACAACATATGATTAACCAGCCATCCATGAGCTATATATTCAGTATCAGCAGCACTAATACAACAGCTGAGACACAATACTAAGCACGTGTAAATTCTTAAACATCCTCTTCCAAATGATCCCAAACACTTCTAACACACACACACACACACACACACACACACTCACACGCATCCTGCTCTCTTCCCCCGGGTGCCCCTTGCATGCCCTGGGCAAGTGCAGGCATTCTGGCTCCAGGGCCACCACTGTCCCCAGTGTGGTGAGGCAGCCCACTGAGGTCTCTCCTACCTGTTACAGATCTTCCTGTTCCTTTTATAGTGCTTTTCAAAATGACTCAGTTTTTTCAAATTCTCTTGTTAATCCCTTGGTAAGCCTTTTAGGATAATAGTCATAGAATTCGCAGAAAGGTTTGGGTTGGAAGGCACTTAAAAGGTCACATAGTTTCAACACCCCTGCCATGAGCTGGGACACCTTCCACTAGACCACGGTGCTCAAAGCCCCATCTAATCTGTCCTTTAACATTTCCAGGGAGGGAGCATCCACAACATCTCTAGACAACTTGTTCCAGTGCCTCACCATCCTCCCAGTAAAGAATTTCTTCCTAATACCTAAACTACATCTATTCCCTTTCAGTTTGAAACCATCATCCTTTGTCTTATCACTACACTCCCTGATAAAGAGTCCATCCTCTTCTTTCCTGTAGCCCCCGTTAAGTACTAGAAGACCACTATAAAGTCTCCCCAGAGTCTTCTTTTCTCCAGGCTGAACACCCCCAATTCTCTCACCCCGTCCTCTTATAGAAAGCACTCCAACCCTACAATCATCTTCATGGCCCTCCTCTGGACTTACTCCAACAGAGTCATGTCCTTATAAGTGATTTTATTGAATATGATGTATATGGAATGCAATACTCTTGCTGGTCACTTGTCCTGTCTGTTGCTACACGGAGGTGTAACCTTTTGCTTTCTTGCAACCCTTTTACTTCCTGGCACCCCTAACATGGAATCACTGCTTCCTTTGGGTGAATCCACCTGCTCCAGCATGGAGTGCTGCAAGGGCTGTAAGTGGATATCTACTCCACTCTTAACCTCTGTGAGACCCCTCCAGGGACACAGCCTGCATTGCTATGGTCTTCACCACAGTCTTCAGGGGAATCTCTTCTCCAGTGCCTGGGGCATCTCCTTGCCCTCCTTCTTCACTGTCCTTGGTAACTGCAGAATTGTTCCTCTCAAATATTCTCATACCTCTCTCCAGCTGCAATTGCTGTTCCACAGTGGGCTATTTTCTCTTCTCAGATACATTACCCTAGAGCTGGTACCTCCATCAGTCATAGACTTGGCCTTGGCCAGTGGCAGGTCCATCTTGGAGCTGTCTGGCATTGGCTGTGTTGGATATGGGGCAGTCTTCAAGCAGCTTCTCATAGAAGCTACCCCTGTAGCTCCCCTGCTACCAAAACCTTGCCATGAAAACCCAATACAGTAACTCAGTTCTAGCTGAAGCTATGCAAATATATTACAGATAATAAAAATGAATAAACAAAATTAATTTAACAGTCAAAACTTTGTCTATTTACTTGTACTTTCAAGATTCAGGGCATATGGCAGTACTGAGACAGTCAAAACCAGTATTGAGTACATTTATGAAAAGTTAGGTATCTCACTTTTTTTCAAAAAATCAAATTGACAGCAAGGGTTTTAATAGTGATGACATAAGGATATGTAGGTATGAAATCAGACCTAAAAGTCTGTGTAGGAAGAGATGTGTACTGCATCCCATGTAATGTCTCAGAGTGGTGAATCGTAAGCTTTTTTTTAGTATAAGATAAAGTGGATAAAACTCCATCATTTGCTCGTAAAGTTAGTATGTCTTAACAAACTATGAGACACCTTAAATTGGGATTATTTTATTTCTGCTATGGGGAGTAAACTGATATATTTGCAGAAAACCTCTTTCCAGACCTTTTAAATTTCAGTCTACATTTGAAAAGCAGCACAACCTTCTCTCAGTGCCTACTTTGTCATGCTGTTTGTCACACTGTGCAGCTCATAGCAGTCTGATAGTCCATTCATATTCCTCCTTTAGCCCTTGGAGTGACTCTGATTGTCACTCAGGGACAGAGGTGATACTCATGTCATTTTGCAAGAGTATGTGTCTCCCATCCATCATATTTTTGGGATACATTTATGGACCTTCGTTTTTTGTGTTCTCTGCTGTATGTCTGTTCCTTGCTTTTCCCTTACTATGTATAGTTTCTCTGTACTCTTCAGCTGTGCTTACCTATGTTTCTGCAGGCTGGATGATGACACTGAAATTCAATTAGTATTGAAAGAATAAAATTTGTGCCTAATATACTGTTATCCTATGCTGTGTCAATGTTAACATCAAATAGATTTACCTCCAGAAACGTATGGAACTTATTTTCATGTAGACTAAGAGGCCCCCGGCTGAAGAGTTTTTTAACATGTTAAATAATATCCAGTCATAATTAAATAAATACTAATGTACACTACATAAATATAAAAACAGTACAGCTAAAATATGAAAAATAGACTTTATTATAATCATTGCTGTGACTTAAACAACAAATGAGCCAGACTGGGCAAACAAATAAGGGTTAAATCTGTGAAGCCAGCTGTTTTACAAACTATCCTCATCCCTATCTTAATAGTGAGCTGTAAAACCCTCTTTCTTTTCCAGACCTCAATCTCATTGGTTAAATGAGTTGCACAGTATTTGATTACAGAGTATAATCAACGTGTTGCAAAACTGAGTGAATAATTCATAATGTGTCATTTATCTGACAAATTTTGCCTGTTTCTCTTTGCTGGTTGTCAGTGAGCAGATTATTATGTTCTCAAATGCATCCCTTATTTGAATTTATTTGCTGAATAATTTCCATGAATGATTCTTATTCTGTGCCTCATTCAGAGGCAGTTTGTTATGAGTGTTCAACACTGGAAGATGCAGTTATTTTTATTTATTTAGCATATGGATCATGTGATACTCCTGTTTCCTGAACGGATGATGCCTAGAACAAATTGAAATTCACTGTCAAAATTCTACATCCATTTTCTACCAGTATACATCTAAAATTCTTGGGTAACAGCTGGCATGCCTCACTAGGCTACAGACTCCAGGCACAGTCTAAGAACAGGATACTGATCCAGTCTTTCTCACATCACCTAAAGTCACACAAGTACTGCCATGGAGTTTTGAATGTGCTAGGTCTATGAACAGCTAGCATGGTGTGCAATGAAAGTCCAGCTACTGGAGATCTCATCCTTCTAGTTCTTTTCTGAAATTAATCTGGCTTAATGTTGCTGCTCAAAAAAGAAAATTATTTCAAAAGAGAACTGTTGCAAAATAGCCGTATGGGCAGATAACTCTCAACTGCGTGGCTGCGCTTGGAGAGAGGGATTAATCTACACTCTGCAAAAGCAGCCAAAGCTTTAGGCTTTACTCTTAAAGAAAATACTTTCTTTCCAGTCTTCAAGTTCTTTTATTTCTGGTTGTGTAATGGCCCAATTTCTACAGAAGAGCTTCTCACTCTCCTTGACTTCCACACAGAATGCTTTAGGGATTCTATTACCTTTTCAGTTTTTTTCTTGGGATTTGCCATATGGACAGCAAAACAATTCTTAAAAGGATGTGGACCTTACTGTGTCACTGAAAATTTCTGAGTGATTATAGCTACTCAGCCAGCAAGCATCCAACTCAGAGGAACTGTGCCCAGTGAAGCTACATTTCTGCAAAGTTGGATATTTCTGGGGTGGAAGACTTAATAAGACTTAATGAAACCTATTTGGTGTCTTAGAGGAAGGTACTTACAATAGGTTGAATTCAATAAGTTGATAAAAAATATAATTGAACATTTCTGAAAACAAGTCATATCTTTACAGTTTTGTAAGCAGTTTTATAGTTGCAGTGGTTTGCATAAAAATGTTATAGGAAAAAATTCTTATGTCACTTTTTTGTTATTATTAATTTCTATGTATCTTTCGACACATAAGTCCAGTTTTGAATATTACTTGTGCTGGTAGCACTTACCCCTTGGATTAAATCTAAGACTTGAGTAACATTTTTCCTGTAAAAAAAAGTCTTTAAGAATAGCTGTAGAAGAATAACACATTGTTGTTGATGCATAAAAATGCTTTTAATGGTTTTGGGTTATATCATGAGCTTTGGCTACATTTCACAGATTGTCAAATTCTGGAGATTTCTATGGTCTGGGATCTGATACTGATCTGAAACTTGTGACTGACAACTGTATAACAGGACAGACTCAAGACTGGCATTTTTACAGTTCTGAAAGTTAAAACAGAAATCATTTTAGTTCTGCATAGAACAGGCTTCAACCTGTTGTGTGCACTTGACCAAAGAGGTCTACAACTTTTCTAAAAATGTTCTTTAAAGTTGTCATTAGGAGCTGCTGTAAAGTATGCTTTTTTTTTCTCACAGAGCCTATGTCCTCTGAATTTTCCATTACTGTACCCACAACTCATCCATTACTGTCTATTCTGTCAGAATATTAATCAATCAAATCAATCAATCAGTGAATAAATCTTGTACCTTACTTTGCATGAACACACTTAATCTCGTTTTGTGTAAGCATTATCAGTGAGCCTCTGGCCCCAAGTGAGGCATATAAACCATTACAATAAGTCAGATTATGCCACTGTTTTATAAACGGATTGATTTTTAAGCATGTAATTCTTAGCAGAAATAGATTTTATTTACATTTGTATATAGAGTCTGATACATTTTGCCTGACCTAAAATTAATCTTTCAACAATATTCAGCTTTATAACACTTCATTCACAGGCTTATTGCGACCACTTTGGATAGTGTGACCATAAAGCAATTTCATATTGGCAGCTTTGAATTTCTTTTGTGTTGGAACATTCTTTCTTTTATATTCATTGATTTGCGAATTTGCACTGGTTTTCGGATCAAAATTACTGATAGCCAGCATAAATCCTAGAAAAGCTCCACTCTGCCAATGTATTGATAGAATAGTTTAAATACAGCACAATAAAAAAGGAATGTCAGGACGAAATTTTAATTACTTTGAAACATAATTCCATTTAAATGTAATTAGAATGGTAGTCTACTTCTGGAAATCCCTCTTTTCTCCTAAAATTAGTAAAATTTTGGAAGATTACAGCCATTGCTTGGATTTCATCTCAGCTCAAAATAGGGCTGGAGGCAGGTCAAGAAAAGTTCAGAAAGAGGAAGTTTGAGGCCTTGCAAACTCAATACTGGTACTGGCAATGGTAACTTTTCAGGGTTACAAGGTTACAGCATGAGTACAAGCTGAGGATCAAGACATTTCCTGAAATTTTCAAGGTGTAGTGCTGTAGGCCTGGAATGTCTGTTACCACTGCTAATAACAGGTCACAAGTTTTGTACTGGATTTGCCAGGACTAAAGCTTGTGAGGCTTGCTCTCTTTGAACTTTGAACTTTGAACTTTCTTGCCCCACCTCTAGCTTTGTTTTTCTTGTTTTGAATGTGACAACAATTTCTCTCACTGACCAGATATCAAAGGCAGATTAAAACCATCCATTTAAGGATTCAGAAAGAGTTCTATCTGACTAAGAATGTAACAGAAGACAGTGAAATGGTAATTTTTGTAATAAAGCATGAGCTGTAAGTACCATAAGTAAAAATGTGCAAATGTAAAACTGAATACTTAAAAAGATACTAGTTCATTCTTTACAATATTTTCCTAAAACCAAATAATCTGCCTTAAATTCCAAGGGCAAAATTTAAAACACTTCTGATACACTGATGAGAATAAAGATAAATTTGTTCATGATCATTTAAATGGTTTCTTTGTGCCCTGGTAGATATACAAATGATATGAGGAGTCTGTGTGCAGGAACTGAAGTGTGCAGAAATTAGAGTGCTGAATAGTGTCAGTTTTTAGCTTTCTGTGATCACAAAAAAAATTAAAAGAGAAGATTTCTCCAGACATTAGACAGTGGGACTGGGGGCAGCTAGACTTAGGTTCTGAGTGATGCCCAATTCAGCATTAATACTCCAAACTACTAACGTGATGTGCCAATGCGCCTTCGATCTGGCAGCACCCCTGGATTCACAAGCCCGGCCTTCACGAGAGTAGTGACATACTCACATAGCCAAACTCAGTGTGCCAGTGCCAACAGGGACTCAGGCAGCCAGATTGGAATCTAATATAGTTTATTGAAGCAACAGGTACACAAATTCGCTTTCATTGCTGGTGATAGTGACTCTCTACAAAGCACGTGGAAAAGTTACAGTTGTATTTGATTATGAGCAGCTTTACAAAGATTTCCTAAGTATCTCGGGGAAGCACTTGTTGAGACCAAATGTTTGGATCTTACCCAAAGTCGTCTCTGTGGGGTGAAAGAGAGTCTCAGCCTGTCAACTGATCCCAGGAGTTAGAGGTGGTCTGTGGTGGTATCTCCTCTGACAATGGTGGAATCTTCCCTCTCTTGGGCCTCTTTATACTATTTGTCACCTTTCAGGTGGAGCTTGAGTGACTCTAGTCATGCATATCTTTATTGTGATTAGTGCAAATTTTCCTCACTTCACTTTTAAATGTATAGACTAGAAAAATTTAGGGTGCAAGCTCAGTGAGGGGTGGCAGCACCTTGGAAGTGGATAGCTTTTGGAATGGAGGTGTGTTTTGGTGTAATAATGAGATTATAATGAGCGTAGTTCACCCAAAGGATGATGTCTATCAAAAGTTGACAGGCTCTTGGCCCAGGGTAGTAAATGGGCAGTTTACTTGCTCCTTGATATCTCCAGGTTCCTCTGTGTGCACAGAGCTGACCACGGTATCTCCACTCTGTTCCATGCTCCATGTGGTTTTCTCTTAGAGTTAGAACATCAAGTTTCCTTAATGCTACCAACTCTTAAGGTTACCTTAGAAACCTTTGTGGGGAGAACTCTCTGCATAGCAGTTGCACACTGTCCTGGAAACCTTCCCGAAGTTCTGATGTGTGAACAATGCTATTTGGGTTATTAAGTCAGTTTGGACACTTATCCCACATCACACAACATGAGAAAGGTTCAGCAAAGATAGATGCCTTGCAGTTAGAACTAAAGTTTAGTCAAAAGGTGCCTTAATTCCACAACAAGTCTTTTTCTAGTTCCAGGGAGTGGAGTTTGAAGTGGCCTGTAAGAGATAACTGAGGAACAGGTCCATTTTACTTGTGCTACTTAACACTGACAACAAAGACAAAAATGCCTGTGAAGAGCTAATCTTTTCACATTATAGTCAATGGAAAAGCAAATTTTAAAAATTACTTTCCTCAGCGTACATGAGAATCAGCACATAACAGTGGGGCTATGTTCCGCAACTATGACATTTTAATATCAATATGGTGAAAATAATTATTCAGCACTATGTCAAGTTTCTCAGTAAATTAACACAGACAATTAAGCACAGGCGTTTTGAAAGATTCTTGTTAGTTGTCCAAGTACCAGAATTTATGAACAGAATGCTTTCCTCTCCCTAGGAGAATTTCTATTAAAAAAAAAATATTGCAAAATACTTTCCAACTAATGATAAGTAACTGATATAACAAGAATTGACAGGTCACAACTTGCTCCTTCACTGTAATTCAGAGCTGTAGATTTCATAAAGTTTTAAAAGTATTTAAATATGCAAAAACTCAGCAGG
>NW_009707407.1:14820-26639 GCF_000703405.1 Apaloderma vittatum
TTTAAAGCACTTCACCTGAACATTCCAAATATGAAAGAAATAAACACTTAAAGTGCATCTGTTGAACCATACCAATAACTGATATTCTGGAAATGTCTAACCAAAGCACATTTTTAAAATATAGGAATTTTATTTCTCAGATAAGATCACATGGTACTTCATAATTCAAAAGTATTTTTATAAATGTTTCAGCACACAGAAATGACCTTAAAATACGTGCTAGCACTGCATTCACAACAAAAGAAAAATAAGAAGGTAATAAACACACTTTTTTTTTGGTGAAAATGGAAGGCAAATGAAAAAAAAAACTTCATAAATACCTCAAAATTATTGCTGAAAAATGACATTATATTCTATGAACAATTATTTAAGTATTTCAAAACATTAACTAGCAATGGTTTAATAATATTTGTTTTCTCTAAGAATTTTAAACCCCAAGATTACAGGAAGGAGTGATGGCCAAAATGCTAAATTTTCATCAGTCCTGGAGAGCATCCAAAAAAAAAGGTTAGTTGCATTAGTACTTATGTTTTAAGCTTTGATTCTCTCCCTCATAATACTTTAAATATTTTTATGATACAACTGAATATCAAGGAAATAAAAGAAATATCATCAACTAGAATTTCTTAGAATGATGTGCAAACACTTTTTTACAAACCTAATTTTATTCATATTTATACATTATAAATAGTTTCACAAGAACAAAACGCATTATGAAAATTTACTGAGATGTGGCTAAAAATAGGTTAACATAAGATAATTTAGAAAGGATCTAATTTACTACCCCCAATTTTGAATTTCTTTAGAGGATATTGATCTTAGTGTTTCACTTTGATGAAGTCAAAACTCCTCCTGACATGACTAAAATATTTTAAAAGAGCTTTAAGAGATCAAATTTTGAGGATTTTCAGACATGAACCCTACCTTCCAGAATGCTTTCTTGAAGGATCAATAAAAGCTGGAGAAACTACAATCAGGAATGAAATAAATGCTTGAGTGCCTGGGTGAGAGCTCTCCTTGTGCTTCCAAACCTGTAACTCCTAAGTAGCTTGGTATCAGCCTAGGATCTTTCTCACTTCTGAACAGCCTTCAGAAAGGCTTTTGAGAAGTCCTGTGAGTGAATGAGCTTGAATACCATGGGATAATATTCAGTATCAGTTAAGAGTTTGTAATAACCCATATCATATACTCAGCACTCAATATGAATTAACAGTTAGCTGCTGTGAGTTTAGAATCTCATGCAGAAAAACAATGGGCTACAGTCTTCTGTTTTCTGAGGACTTTATTCCCCTACTGATCATTAGGTATTGTGAATCTCAACATTTTGACAACAGAAACTGGACAAAATCTGAGCTAACAAATTATTCAGACAAGTAAATTTAAAAAAATAATTTAATAACATTTGTCTTTATTAGCTTATTCTTCCACTGTAAAATTTAGAATGATATTTGCATTTTTTTTCTCAGATCAGTTTGACGATTTTCTTGTATTCACTTTGATATATACTTGACTCCTTCGGGCTACAGAAGTTGCTGCATACAGAATTCTAATCTTAAATGAATGTTTTTATACTACCAGTAGAGAGCAGTAAGTAGCCATCATCTTTTAAATTCAGATAGAAAGACATTGAGATAGCTGAGGAAATTCAAACTTTTTGGTCAGAAAGCAGACAATCTTCAAAGTATCTCACTAAGAATACAACTAAGATATATCAACTATCCACTAAATAGCATGTTAAATTTTATGTTCTTTTGTTTTTAACAATTCCTCATATTTATAACAAGTCTCTTGCAGTACTTGCTGAATATCTGTCATTTAGAATCTGTTTTATAATGTAGTGAAAAAGTGCCTTTTTGATACTTTCTCTTTTCATTGACCTTCTCTTCTTGCGTCCTAATCATATTATCAGCAAATTCCATAACTTTACACGCTCCATTGCATCTCACTCCCCGAAACTGCACACAGTATTCGAATATTCTGAGCAACCCTGTGCAGAAAGGTATGTTTTTATTTCACGTAGAGTGATTTTTCATAAAAAATACAAAGCCATCATATAGAGTCCAGGTCTTGATCAGAAACTCTATACAATCTTTCTAGACAAACTTATGCAGATATATCTCTGGATATTAAATTCTACTTCATTTACTTAGACAGTAAAAATTCAATTAAAATCAGCTAAATGATCTGATATTGAATAATTTAGAAATGCATACATTCTCTAAGTATTTACACGCATGTCTGCTGTATGTGATACAATAAGTTATATTTTACCTACTTAGAAACTTTGAGTTTCCGTACAGAATTGATAGAATTTCTTTGTGAATAACTGATGTTTCTGCCCAGCCAAGTCTAAGACTGAAGAAAAAAATCCATTAAAATCCTTCCAAATTAGACCTATATCTGTTCTTCTTATATAATTAAAATAAGAGGTGGAGGAAAAAAAACACAGTAAAAAAAAAATCTTCCAAAACTGAAAAAAAAAAGAAAATTGAGAAAATTAATCCTGGATTTTTTAATGGTTTCTGTAGATACTCCAAAAGCGGTATTGCTGCCTTTTGGTCAAATATCTTAGTGCTTACAGCACTCGCTAAAGTTGTCGGAGACTTGACATAGGCGAAGTCTGCTTTAGATTCACTTCTATAAATCCTGTCTCACAGAAAAATAAACAATTTCAAACCATTGAAAGAGTGGCTATCAGGAAAACACAAGTACCTCTATCAAGCTGAAGATATTGAGCCACCCTAGAACGACGTATCTTGTGTTTGTCAATGCACACGCTTTTTTCAAAATAAATGAATGTTCACCTCTAGACTTTACAGTCCCTTCTTGGAGAGTTTTGGTAACAATGTAAGTAAAATTTTAATAGGTTTTGTTGAAGAAGCATATTTCAAAAAGGAGTTTTTTCTCAACATGCTTTCTTGTAGAAAATCCCCCTGGATTTTATTTTAACTTGTTTATTTTGCTGACATAAAATTTAACTGGACATGACTTTCTTCTTAAAGAACGTGTTCCTTCATGTTTTTTGTTGCTTGGATTCTTATAAGAGAATGTTAGAACAGCAACCCTAACCTATTTTAAAGAGGCTTACTTTTTTTTCTTTTTTTTTTGGAAATCTGTTTTAAATGTTTTCTTTAAAGCAATCAGTCAGTGCAATAGAAAAAATAAAATGGTTTAATAAAGTTTTTATTTGAAACTCTTTAGTGTTACTTCTAAGCTGAATAACCATTAATTACAAAGAACCAGACAATATTTCTCAATCAAAAAAGACAAGTGATATAAAAAGACTGATGTGGTTTGCTACAGACACTTCTTTATGGGTCAGTAATTTCTTCACAACCGTGCTTCTAATGGACTGTCACAGAGGAATCTGTTTAACTGTATGACGGTCTAATCAGACATGGCATCTGTCAAACGTGCCTGATTTAGCTCCAATAACTGCTAGACTGCATATCAGGATACAAGGTTGACCAGTTAAAACCAAAAGGAATCCAAATAGTACTATATACTGGCATAAGACACAGAAATGTGGGTAGACTTATAATGTCTGAAAATACAGTGTTATTTATAAAAGTCAAAAGTTTTTATTACTTTTATGATAAAAAAATCAGACTACTAGCTAAACTTTATGCTAATACAATTAGTCTACTGTCCTCTTACATGACTAGCTAAGGGCACACAAACAAGAAATGGGGAAAGAAAACTGGGAAGATAATCTTGAGTGACTGTTCTGTAAGAATCAAACTAGCAGTGTCATCCCAAAAGAACAAGCTTACTATTTGGAATGTCTTTTTATTTTTATTTTTTAAATCAAAATAAAAATAAGTGTAAGCAGGAGCGACTATTAAAAATATAGATTGATAGACAGATGAATTCCACAGAAAAATTACTAGTGAGCTTTACTTTCCTCAAATACTGTTCTGAGAACCTCCTGGTGCCTCTGTGTTTGTTAGACTAGATGTCTTTTTGCATGTGTGCATCTTTCTACATCTACGGAAGCACATTTTGTTAAAAACCTATGGAAATATAAGTGGGATGGTAATGCTGAAAACTTCTGTTTTCTGTGTAGCTAGGATGTAATTACAACGTCTCTCTAAAAAACCTCATCTCTTTGACTATCAGATTCTGCCAATAAACCTCAATTCAGACTGTAACTGACCATCTCCAGAAGTGAGATGTCTTTTTTAAGTCTTCAAGAACTTGCAATGTCAAGAGAGCCACTTGGCCTCTCCACCTCTGTTACCACACAAGGATGCCAATTTATGTCATTTGCAATGTGAATTCCTGTCCATTAGAAATGGCACTAAACACAGGAAATCATTTCACACAGGCCACTGAAGAGCTGTCAGAGGGTAACAATTTCTGTCACTCCTGATCTGGTAAAGATGTGAAGAAGTGACCTAGAGATGTAATACTCTATCTTATTATCAGCTCTGTGGGCCATTCATCCTATTTAACTTTAATTATTTACTTTTGAATTGCATTTGTTTCTCTTTGTTCAGGAGGAAGTGCCCCCAGTTTTCAGCAACACTCAAAGACAATTGAGCTGTTTTATTTTTAAATGTAATATGGGGTCTTTAGGTTAGAGAAAGAAAGGTAAGTTAAGCATTCTTTTTCCATATATATTTCCAAATATAAGGTACTTTGGTTTTTCTTCTGTGTTTCATTATGTTACTTTTTTTTCTCTCATTCTCTAGATATGAGAAATATTCCCAAATGTCCAGATAAAAACTTTATAGCATTTAAGAGGATGAAACCATTTGTAGCTTAGGATTCTGACTCTATCTGAAGGGAGACTTTGGCATCTTGATCTCCTGGTGTAATACTCTAGGAAAACAAGAACAAAAGTGTGAGTAGTGTGTGTGAAAATCTCGGGTAAGATAGCTAATTCTAGACACAGTGCTTTCAAATAATGAGTTTATTCCTCACCTATTAACATTGTAGCAAGCCATCTCATTGTGTTTCAGCACTTCAGTATCTCAGAACACGTCCTACCCATTTTAAGCATCTACAAAACTCCTTTTAGTAGTTAAAACTCTACTGAGTATTGGTTAAAATTCTAAATGACAGAGAAACAGAGTAGGAGGGGAAAGAGAAGAGGAGAGAGAAGGGAGTGAGAGAGAGAACCAAATTTCATATGAAACTAGGGAAACGTGTTAGGTTTTGAATTACATCATATTGACATATTTTGAATTGACTACGTTAGAACTGGAGGAGTGTAATCTTTAGTTTACAAAAGTAAATATTGCAGAAATGCTAAACTAAAAGTTGATTTCCCAGAGGTAAGCTCAAAAAAGACTGTTTTATATGTAGAATTTAGAGTTGATACAGGATTACTCTCCCAGTCACACGTGGCTGACTTTTGCCTACATGTATCTTTAGAGTAACTGATACTCTCATCTTTCACCATTCTTACGATCTTCACAGTTGTTCCCAGAAGGCCTAGGGAAATATGTATGCACTATAGTTCCAAATCTTGTATTAAGAATGGTGAAGATCTCTGAATC
The DNA here is from genome assembly GCF_000703405.1 of Apaloderma vittatum. Lineage (NCBI taxonomy): Eukaryota > Metazoa > Chordata > Aves > Trogoniformes > Trogonidae > Apaloderma > Apaloderma vittatum. Next base: position 20,325 of record NW_009707407.1, read on the forward strand.
ATATTAATTTGTTTTGACTACAGGACTTGGGGGAATACCTACATTCAAAAAGTCCTTTTGTTTCTCCAAACTAAGAATTACACACTTTTCCAGGTCCTAAAAAGTCAGGAGAAGGACTTAGATCTGCCAACAGCATGTTGTCAATTTCTTGTGTTAAACGCAAACTCAAAAATTTGGGACCACCTTGTAATTTCTTCTAAAATGTTTTTGATATCAATGATATTAACATATGGAATAAATAATAACAATAATAAGCAGTTATCAAAGCAGGCTTCTGTCATGTCTTTCAGTCTTTCTTTGTGATCTGCTTCTGTTTAATGACTCCTGGTTTTGCAAAGTGAGAAAGGACACAAGTGGGACTAGGCTGCACTGATGAAAGACTAGTTATGTCACTATAACCATGAAGCTACATCTTCAACATCTTTGAAGAAAAACAGGGGACTGTGGCAAAGAAACAAGCAGATGCTTTGAAAGAAAAAGTACAGGATCATTTTAAAGACCAAAGAGGTATAAATGTAAATTGCAAGTGAGTAGTTACTGATAAATGCAACTTTGGAGAGCTGGCTAGAGTCTATTTTAGGGCATAATTTAAATGTATAGAATTGAAGCGCAGCCTATTGCAGATGCCTGTGATTGACAGCATAGGTGAAATAATCTTTAGATTGCTTACAAGACAACAAAAAGCCAAGCTAAATGCAAATATGCGTATTTTCTTCAGAACTGTGTATTCAGAACCGATCAGTCTGATATCCTGCACTGATACTAAGCTATTTCTTTTCTGTCACAAAATGGAAATGTACCTCTGTTTGTTGCACTGGCACTGGTAACCTAACTCTGAGACTCAGTTGTAATTGGCATATGACTGAATCTATGTCACGCCCTTGTGGCAGGAATATCTCCATCAGCCTTTTAGGTAGAGCTCATTATCTTTGACAATGATGCAAAGTAAACTAGACAAATAGAACCTAGTCAAAGCTATTATTCCACCTTAATTTTATTTTCTGTTTCAAAAAAGTACACAATTATCTTTCTACATCTCTGTGAATATTTATTTAGTTAACATACACAGAAATATATTGCATTTGTAACAGAAACATAGAACAGGAAAAAAATCATTAGATATATTACTGTAACTTAATAAGTTATTCAGTAATAAGTCATGTGCTATATGTGCATTTTTCAGCCAGTAACAATAGAAAATAACATGACTTTTCTTTCCAGTGAGCCTTTTGTTTTTTGTTATTTAGCGGTGTTTCTTAACTTACGTATGCATCTTACCCAGAAAGTACAGACAGGTATTATAACTGATAAATGATGACCTGCTAAGCAATAATAATTTTACAAGTTTATGAGCCCTATCTCATGTTTAGATAGTATAAGGAAGATTTAACATCTCAGAAAGAATTGGTGTTATTATAAGCACAAGAATAGTGAAATTTTATTTGTGCTCTTTTTCAAGGCAGTTCAGACAGAAACATAGAGAATGTAAATATATCTACATTGATTTCACAGGATCAGTGTGTCAGGATTTTCATTTAAGATTCCTACTGGTCTTTGAATGTCAAAGAATTTATTTGAACTAAAAAAAAAAAAATAAATCCTCTTTTGACAAGTCCTCCAAATTTGGCTTTCCTACAATTTGACCATCTGTTTGTGCTGGACCTGGACTCCTGTGATACTGGCAATGGCCAGTATTGTCTCAGGTGGTGAATGGAAGAGAAGAAACGGTGACATATGGTAGTAGGATGCTTAATCCAGCCGAGCAAAACCAAATTGTACTACATAAAAGCAATTACAGTTTGTCTTTTATGCACTGAACATACAGAATGACATTTTAAAGATTTTAGTGACTTAGAATTTTTAAGGACTTATTAGTCAAATATCTTTAGGCTAAAACCAGATAAAAATAATTTTGCAAAATACATTTTGACTTGAGGGTCTAAGAAAGCTGTTATGCTATCTTTTCAGGTGATGAACTTAGGTCAAATAAAGAGGGTAAATATTTTACCTCAATAGGCAACACGGATACCTCAAAAAGGACATTTAGAATATCTAGATTAATAAATAAGTGCCTTCCTTATGTCCTCTGAAATACTATTCATAGTCTTTAAAGTAGAGAATTTGAAAATTAACCTTAAAAGTTCTTATCTTCTGCAAGAATGTCTTGTTGGTTTTAAATCTATACTTTTTGGCTATGGACAATTTTTGGGAACAGGATTTGGAAAGAGGCTTTTCAAACAACTAAACTGGACAATTTGTGTAGTGAAATTGGAGAGAGACATGCCCTTTAAAGTTGACAAGTTCTGTATAGTAATGGAGATCAAGAACATTTCTTTGTGGTGGAGCACTGTGCTTTGTTCTACTCAAGATAAATGATCTTTCTTTGTATAAAATCTTCATTCTGATACTCCATCAGTCAAAACAAACCCTATCCAGAGATTTATTTAATTTAATTTTGGATATTACACAATATAAATACGGTGCAGAGAAGTCACACGCCTTGTCAGGCAGGAAAAAATAAAAGGAGAAAAGGAATTCATGCACAGTATAAAGTAAAACCAAAACACTCCTCCTCTCCACCCCTCTCAACTCGCACGTTAAAGCTACGGAAGGAAGAGCTGCCCAAGGTACAGTCTTTTCCATAGACAGCCTCTGAAAAATGTTAATCTACATAAACACAGAATCATAGAATAATGCATAAGTGCTGTAACTAACACATAATTATGGTTTTCACTTAATGTATTTTATATAATGTTATCCATTTAGGCTTTCTGAACGCTATGGATACAACAGATTCCAATACCTACAACATTTTAAGGATTGGGTTAAGGGCTCAGTACAATGAAGTGGAATGACATTTAATTACTGATGTGCAGCCATTCAGTTCAGCTAATTATGATCCCTGGAGTTTAGTCATCATATGTAATTAACTTTTACTTTCATAAAAGCTTAATGTGCTGCAAAAGCAGCAATGGCTGTGAATGTTACACTTCAGAATTACTGACAGAATTCTAAACGAATTCTAAAAGACATTTTTTCTCACTGAGTGTTAATATAGCCATCTGCTCTTAAACAATGTAAATTTGTTTTAAAAGGTACACAGATATTATCTGTGATTTTTTTTTTTTAAATAATAGTAAATTCATGGTCTTGGTAGCCACAGTAGAAGCAAGCAGGACAATAACTGAGTCCCGAACAAATAAGACAAGCAAAAAGACTGATGAGCAATATTTGAAAGGCCAGCTGAGTTTCCTTTTGTTTTGTTTTGTGGGTTTTTTTAAAAGAACATCCTTCAAACTATTGCAATTACCAAAACTTAATTTGATTTGCATTTCTAGAGTGTCTTAGCGGTAACTATGAAACACAAATTTCCATATATAGCAATTTACCAAAAATAATGGTTTTGTAGAAATCAGGTTCACTACCTCATGTGTATTTAGCAGTTTTTACTGAGCTTTGTTACAGAAAAGGAAAAACAGATCAAATTTCTTAAGTCAGAGAAGAACTGTATCCAGTTACAGCAAAATCTTGAGCTTTGCTTGGCAAGCCAACTACCTTACACCTGTATGATACAAGGCAGTCAGGTACAGGGATATTTCAATTAGCTCCAAGTGAATCATATTGGAAAGATTCACCACACTGTCACAGTTTGATGAAACTTTCTAATCAGGCAAAAATAATCCATTTCTCTACAGAATTAGGTTATCTATTAACAGCATGCAATTGCATATACACCCAACAGGTTTGTTCAGTACAACCCTGGAGAAACCAAACACATAGCAATATTCTTTATTCATTATATTTGTGAGGGATACTGCTGAACAAAAAACTGATTTTAACAGTGCTGATGGCACTGACAAAGCTCAAACTCAGGCAGTGGAGGCAACAGGCACTTGGCAGTGAAACAGGAGCTGAAATCAACCCAGCCTAGTTCTGGTCAAGGTGAGCCCAGGCCAGCCTTAAGACTGAGTTCTCAGGTCAGGAGTACAAATCCTTATACAGAAAAAGGCAGAATCATTTCTACTGGGCTACAATGTAGTAGCTGCATTGCCTCACTGTGTGAAAGACAGAAGAGACTAGTCTTAACTAAAGAAAGGAATGTATAAAGAAGGTAGTTATAAAAATAGTGTAATTATGAACCATACATAAGCCATACAACACCTTTTACAAATATAAGAGAACATAAATTAGGCCTAAGACCAGGAGGATTTGCCAGTGGCAACTCAAATATGATGGAATAATAAAACTTGAAAAGTTTCTGAAACACTCTGACACTCTAAGTAGTCTAGCTACAACACAGAATATGAGGATAATTCAAGAAACCACAGGATAACAGGGTTAGACGAAAGTTAAGTCTCATACACCTGAAAAAAATCTTCCTTGCATGCTTGTACTGGTGCAGATTTATGTTAGTAATGAACTAAAAATCTATTGAGAATAAATTAATATTCTACTTCAAGATGTTTTTTCTTTCGTAGTAGAATCTCATTCATATTGAACTTTCTATATGTAGATGTGGTGGAGGAATTTAACTGAAAATTGGGCAAAATTCCCTGCTATCCTGGCTATCTCTGGAATTTCCTCTAAAGATTAAGAACTTATTTATTTTCTATATTAGCATTCCTTTCTGTGCATACACATGCATCTCTTTAAAACTTAATTGCATTTTTTATATAGTTTTTGTTTAAGTAGTTCAAAAGAATTACTTAAAACTCATTTCTGTAAATTATTTTTGTGTTGCATGGCGAGTCCTTCAACCTCTTTCTTGAAGGCAGAACATGTCATCAGTCAGTTCACTTGAATCTTACACCATAAAAATTCAATATCAAAATTAGGGGCACCATTTTAATGTGAACATAATTAAATATTGGAACATGCATCCAGTATCCTCCAAGTCTAGAATATTACAAAGAAACACAATTGTCTATGATTCTTTTATAATATGACGTCCTTCAGCTAAATTTTCTTAATGCTAAACCCTACGATATAAGGTTCAGTACTGCTATAAACTGACAAGAACAGGTGAAGAATACCAGATTGGAAGGGACCTCGAGGATCATCTAGTCCAACCCATAACGGTAAAGAAATACATTTTAAATGAGATGGCCCAGCACCCTGTCAAGCTGAGTCTTAAAACTGTCTAAAGTTGAGGAAGTCATCACTTCCCTTGAAAGGCTATTCCAATGTCTAATTGCTCTCATGGTGAAAAAATTTCCTCTGGAATCCAATCGGAGACTCCCAGGAGCAACTTGTATTCATGATCCCTTGTCTTTTCCACGTGACTCCTCATAAAAAGGGAGTCTCCATCTTCTTGGTAGACACCCTTTACATTCTGGTACATAATAAGGTCTTCTCTGAACCTTCTCTTCTCAAGGCTGAACAAACACAGTTCTCTCAGCCTTTCTTCATATGATAGGCCTTCTAGTCCTCTGACATCCCAGTGGCCCTTCTCTGGACACTTTCCAGCCTGTCTACATTTTTTTTGTATAGCAGGGACCAAAACTGAGCACAGCAGATGGCCTTAGGCAAGCAAGGAGTAATTCTTGTTTCCCTCTAGTGATAAATGCAAAGAATCCATGCAATTGTGATTTGTCCCTTGAAAAGACTCAGTGAATATTTTGGTTTTCTGATGTGTCATGTTGCAAGACTTCACTAAAATTAAACATTCATGTAGTTTTATAGTTGACACTCTCAAGCTGAGAAATTCAAAAGTGGTTAGGATGCTCCAAGTTCAGACACAGGCAGATGTAACCAGAACAAATTTCAATTACTGTTTTCTTTGCATTGATTAAGGGACTTCTGCTTCATTGATCCCTGGCAACCAATTACTGAATTCCAAATACAGACAGGATGTAGATTAAAGCTGGTATATTTAATAAAAAATGAATTTTAATATTTCATACGGTATATGGGCTGATACTTACTTCAGCTATTTGAAAATTATTTTTCTTATTTACCTGTCTAATTCCAATAATGAGCTTCTAAATAAAGTAGTTCAAGGACAGAGGCATCTGATCCTTGGAGGAATGGACTGTTAGTCTTCACCCTGCAGTAGGTATAGATCAATGTATCCCAGCTCTTTTATGTTTCCCTATTTCCTCACAAGTGTTGTGTCCAATTCAGTACTGTATTAAAATAATTCTTAGAATTTACATCCTTTCCACCAAATGTATATATTTCAGGTAGACTTAGCTCAAGTGTATTGATCTACATTTTCCAAGGAGAATATAATCATCTTCCTTTTTTAAAAAAAAGCCAATTTGAATAATTCTTTCTTTGTAAAACATCTCTCCTGTGTAAGCATGTGTAACTCTT
>NW_009707407.1:26670-62925 GCF_000703405.1 Apaloderma vittatum
ACTCTTTATTAAATTGCTCATTACTCCAAGAGTCTGAATGGCGATTTTTCTTCACTTGTGACATTAGTTTGGAATAGTGGCTGTGCCTACTAAGGGGAGCCTCTGTTTCTCATTTCATTGCAGAGCTGAGGTAATATTGGGGTACACATCAGTGCCCAAACTCCTGAAGCACTCATATTTGTGCAATACTAATACTATAAAATGTGGATTCCATTTAGCATCTGTTCAATCTTTACATCTATCAATCCCACTCTGAACTGCTGTTTTATCTATCTCAGTTGGCTATATGACATAATCAGTTGTAATGTTGACCACATCCTGATATGACTTAGCCTTGCCAGCTTGGTGAGCTTTGGTGGAACTTAGACACTGAACCTGAGAAAACTCTCTAAACATATTCAAATACTGTATTCATATAGCAACTGTACTCCTTTCTCCAGTTACTGCCATTTTATGTCCTGTTATGTAGTGGGGTTCAAGACTTGATACTTGTTGCTCATCACATTCTCTGAATAAAATAAAATACATATTATAAAATAAAATATTATAAAATCAAATTGTTTAGTTTCTGCTTTATTAAATGATTGTTACATAGTAGACTTAAATTAAATTATAATACATATTAAATGACAGTTATGTAGGAGGCTTAATAGCTCTACTATGACACTATTAGAAATGGGAATAATATTGAGTAATTCCACAATTATCACTAAGAAGTACTACTTTAAGTTTATTCTTTGTTACATTAGTTGTTATAGTAATAAAACAAATTCTGAAATGTATTTATTTTCTCTGTTTTCCAATATCTATCTTTCAGAGCAGTTTGCACATTGTATTTATTATCCTTAATGGCTTAGTAACAATGCATGTCTTCAAACTCTTCCTAACTTTTCCATGAATGTTATTGATTTCTCTAGTCTTCTTTATAACTGCAGAATTTTATCTTCTGTTTTTTCTCTAATATTTACCAAATGCTCCTTATTTTTTATAATTCATAACTGAATCTTTTTTATTTAACAAGACTACGCTTTGAAAAGAGGAAAAATAGAAGATAAAGTTTATTTTGGGATGATTTTCTTGATTTCTACTATTTGAAATGTAAATATCTTATCTGCCTACCATTCTGGGCCAGAATTGATCATGTTTCGGGCTATCAGATATGCCTACTGTCTTTCCACACCACATTGCTACTGCTACTGCAATGCATTGCTTGTATGTGTGCAGTGTTGCTTATAAGCTTGTCTCCTCTGTCTCCAGAGGTGTCTGAAGTCTTAAGTGACAAAATTTGAGGTCACGCTTTATTGAACCGATCTCCGTTAATTACCTCCAGTAGGCCACTTACATCAGCAACCTTCAGCAGTCTAATGAGCTGAGTTATATGGAAAGGTCTCACGCAAATGCAAAGGATAAAAGTTGGGTTAATTTGTTATCTTTACTAATTAAAAGTGATTGTTTATCCTTAGTCTCAAACTAAACCGATATCTTTATATGAAGATATTCTACTTTAACAAAGCTCTGGGATTAGTAAGAATAGTCTCTATCAGTTTCCGCAATACTATTTTAAATTAAACTTGATGGAAGAACAGTACAGAAGTCTTTTGTCTAACTACACCTGTTAGAGAGGGAGTTGAAGTATGTATGTGAATAGTAATGCTAGTAGAGAAAATATAGGACTTGAAGAATGACAATTTTATGCAGATAACATTTAAAAAAAAAAATTTTTTTTGATTTGGTGAGTACCAGGTTCAAATGAAGTCAGTCCTGGTTATTTTTGTGGATTTGAATGGGATGGAGCTAACTTTCCCTATAATATCCATCGTAGTGTTGTGCTTTATATTTACAGATTGAATATTTTCGATAACTCATCAGTGGTTTGGATAGTGGTTGGTAAGGGAAATAGCCAGGATAGCTGACTCAAACTTTCTAAAGGGATATTCCATACCATATGATGTCATGGTCAGCAATAAAAACTAAAAGAATGGGAGGGGATGCATTCATTATTAAGACATTTGCATTCTGAAGCAACCACGGTGCATACTGACATACTACTTCCCAGGAAGTGACTGGACTTTGGCCACTAATGGAAAGTAGAGAATAAATCTTTTTGGTTTTCTCTGCTTCCACACACAGCCTTTTTTTTTTTTTTTTTAATTACACAGCTTCTTTCTTGATCTATGAGCTTTTAATATTATTTTCATCTCTGCCTCTCTGAGAAAGGGGAGCATGACAGCAGCTTGGTGGGTACTTGGCAACCAGCCATAGTAAACCCACACAGCATTTTATAAGCACAGCCCTCACTGTTGACCAGGTATTAAACTGATGGCATGGATATTGCTGCATTGGCAATACTATCTGTCTGATAAGGTGTAAAATAAATACATGAGCCAAAGTGATCTTTAGAGATTCAAAGAACACTTGAGTGAGAGCAAAATTCTTCATTCTGGCAAAACCCCATTCCAAGAGATTGTATCTGAACTGCTTAAATTCCCTCTGTAATTTTAACTACATATAACATTCTGCTCTGGTTCCCATCTGCATTGTTACTGAGATTAAGGGGCAAACACTTTATTTTACCTGGTGGCAAGTGGAATGATAAAGGAACCTACCATATCATAACTCTGTATCTTAATTCATAAATATTAAAATCTTGAGGAAGTTCAAATTAGTAGACTGCTTAGAATCACAAAATATTCTCAATGGACTCAAAGAACACTAACTAAAATCTGGTTTTATGTGGATAACACTTATTTATTTTCATTCTTTCAATCTCTACTATGCTAACATCTTCAGGGGCCAATCAATACAGTAGTAGGATCCTGACAATAAGTTACTCCTGCAGGAGCCACCTTCAGGGTCACAATGGCTCTTGCTCTGTACAGAAATCTTGTGAGTGCAAGCTCACAAGGTGGAGATCCAGAGCTCACAACACTTGAGTCAGTGCACACTAGCACAAGTATAAGCAACCTCAAAGGCAGCTGTGTACTCAGGAGTTGGATGGAACAAACAGTAAACTATTCCTGGTTGCCTCAGAGGAGCATTTATGTTAGGATAAAACCCTTATTTCTTATCCATTGCAGAGGGATTTATACAACCTTTACTTGTAAACGCATATGAGTGAAAACTTTTAGTCCTACACTTTGCTATGCTTAACTCTGGCCATGGGAAAATAGATGCTGTCTTATTTGCTAGCAAAGGGAAGATCAACTAGATTAAGAAGAATATGTGCATATGTGTCCACATTAAAAATCATTCAGATTTCTAGCATTCGATGTATTGGGATTTTATTTATCTTTAGCTCAATTACAGAAATAAAAACAAAACAAAAAAAATACAAAAGAAAAAAACCCACAAAACCCCCAACAAGATATGATGATTGAACATGGCAATATGTTGCTCAGAAGGGTTGTGAAGTTTTCATCTTTAAAGAAGTTCAGATTCAGCTGGATAGAGCCTTGGGCAATCTCCTCTGTCTGACCCTACTCTGAACAGAGATTTGACTGAGCCATCTCCTGAGGTTCTGGCCAGCCTCAGTAATTCTGTGACATAGGTAGGGCAAGGACTGGGATGAAGGTTTGATCTTGGGCCCAAGCTCCAATTCCTTAATCATCTTAGTAGTCCCTTTCTGGACTTGGAGGGACACTGGAGGGATAAGCCTAGTACCAGAAAAAATGGGTTAGATACCAGGAAGGTTTGTTTAGCAGTTTATCATTGGTGATAGCAGGAACACTGCCAAAAATACTTTGATCCTGGGTATGGGGAGAGCAGATTTCAGGCTGCTAAAGGAGTTCAGTAATAAGATCTTCTGAGAATCTGCTTTTTAAGGAATTGTAGTCTGTAAATGCTGGTCACTTTTTAAAAGCCATCTTTTAAGAGCAAAAGCGCAGGCAATTCCAAAGGCAGAAAAGATCTTCCAATACAGGGCTCTGGGAGTTGCAGCCACACCATTAGTGTAGAAGACAGTGGCAAAGGCAGAATTAAACATCTTTGTTTTGTCTACATCCCTATTTATGAAGTGACCACCTTCATAAAACGGTGGACCAATGTTTCTAATTCTCTTTCTACTATTAAGATATATTCAAAAGCCCTTCTCTTTGTCCTTTACAATGCTGGTCAGCTCAAAACGTAATTGAGCTTTAGCCTTATGAATTTCCCCCCTACACTGGCAAAGAGCGTCTCTGTAGTCCTCTTGTGTCACCTGTTCTTGCTTCCAATGTCCATACACTTTCATTTTCCACATAAGTTCTAGAAGATCCCCACTCAGACAAACCAACATTCTGCTCCACTTGCTTGACTTCCAACACTTTGCAAGTGTAATCCTACACTCTTCCCCCTACCCCGCCCTGAGGTAAGTCTTCTATAAAAATTATCCTTCCATGTATCACTTTTTGTACCTTCTTTTCAGTCTCAGCAATGAATTCCACTGTATTGCTCAATATGTGCATTAGCTTATAGACATAATATTATTTCATACAAGTACAGATATCTCTAATCATATTAGACTTCTTAGCTTTTAGTCAGTGTCACTTTTACATACTGCTCTCACTTATTTTTCTTTTCACAGCTAAATCTGGGCTTGTCTGGTTTTCATCCCAGTAATATACTAGAAAAAAATCCTAACTTTGTGCTCTGACTTCCTAACATAAGTTTTTATTTATTAATTGTGTTCATTGAACTCTCAGAAGCTTATTTCCTTAATTATTTAAATGGACTCTGTTCCGCAAATATACCCCTCAACCCAAGAAGAGCATCATGTATGAATGATTTTGATAGCATCATCCTCTGAAAGATATATTTTCAAAATTTTTTTCTCCCTTTACCTTCTGTAGGAACAGAAGAAATCCCGAGAAATATCATTGGAGCCTCCATTTCTTCTGGTCTTTCTATGATTCTGTATTATCAATTTTTATCCTATTTTACTTTTTATTTTCTATTCAGAATTATTTTTATTGGAAGTGCTTCATACCTAGATGATTTGTGAGATTAATAAAATCCCATCTCAAAAGAACTAAATCAAAGTTAGAAAATAAAATGGAAGCCGCTTGAACAAAATTAATGAAAATAATTTAATTCTTATGGCATTCAGGAGTCTAAATGTACCATTGACAGCAGTCACAGAGCTGCAAGCATAGAAAAGCGGATTATAAAGTAATGTCATCATTCAGATGGCTTCAAACAAACTGGATGTACAAAAATTAATCTTGAAATCTTGGAGAAGTACCTGTAGCAGAGAAGTTATTTTTTTAAGAAATTATGAAAAATGAGTGAAATTTTAGAAAATAATACTTGTTGATAAAATGGGAAAAGACTGAATTATGAAGTATGAACTCATATGTTTTTTCTTCTCTCCTCAGAAATACATGGAAAAAGTGTACCCATACACAGAATGGATTTATCAGGAACAAATCATATCAATACAATTTAATTTTGTTCTGTGGAAGACAAGATTGAGGATTTTAGAGACAATTAGGAAATACTACATGCAATGACCATATAAAATCTTTTGACACAGCCATATCTGATATCTGTAAGAAAACCAAGAGAAAATAGTAGGATGCGCATTCATAAATGAGTACAAGACTAGTTGGAAAAACATAGCATACTATTATCGAAGGACTATTATTTTAGACAACAGTTACTAAATCTTTTCATTAATAAACTAAAAAGTGAAATAAATGGTCTTTCTGTTTTGCAGATGACTTTTACATCTCTAAGCTTCAGAGACTGAAAATCAAAAAATGTAGGGCATGAATTCAAAATTGTCTAGATAATTTGGAAAGATTTGAACAAACAATATTCAATAAATACAATTATGTGAAATAATCACACAAATACAAGACAAGGAAAGACAAAACCAGCATATAGTTCTGATCTGAACAAAGGTCATGATCGGTAAATAACAAAATATGATGACGTGTATAAATAGGAACAGACTAGTTTGACTGTCAGCATTAAGTCCACCTCTATAATACTGAACCCATTTATGGGTGCTGCACTTTCTGAAAGGTGTGGGCTAACTGAGGAAAGTCCATGATAATCATACGTAGCTAGAATAGCTAAAAAGTATTGAATTTTATTTACAAGTTAAGATTGAAGATTGAGTTTATTTATTCTAGAACATAGAAAACTGAGGAAGAAATAACACTTTCTACACTGTTCAAGATTTCTTCAAAGAAGATGGTAATAGCTCCATACGTCTGATGGAAATAGATTAGAAAGTAAAGGGCTATTTAACCAGGAAAGACTGTTTAAAAAATCTCCAGTAGTAAAAAACTAGAATGATGATACTTCTCATCAGAGGGGTTTAGGAGAACAAGCTGTTATCAGGAATGTAATAGACACACATTTCTGCCTTGAGGCAAGGGTGGACTTGAAGACTATCTTGGTTGGTGCCAAACCTCTTTTTCTGTGGTTCAGTAATCATGTTCAATGCTTGAGACACTGTACTTTTGTACAGTACCATTTTGTTGGTAGAAATATACATCCAAGCTGTACAAACTCAGCCTAAATGCAGTGCTTTCTATAGTCAAAACTTTCATCCTAAATCCTTCTATAAAACAAGCTGTTCATAAGATTCCTCAAGGCCATGTACTTATATTAGTAGATTCAGTGCTGATTTGTTAACGGTCTTTTTCACTGATATATACTTAGGAGAAAAGTAATGAAGGCTGCAAAAGGCTGCTAAAAAATCTAGTTGAAAAAATCAAGTGAAAAAGTCCTAATCTTTACAGAAATGAAAAAAGAAATAGTAAACCTGAAGGAAAGCTCCCAAAAGACAAAGAAAAGTAGCTTGTCTTTTGGAAACATAGGTTTTACATTTGATCCTAACTTCACACATAAAACAAAGATAGACGAGTTTAGTTAGATTAGATTAAGAGAAGCAAGCTGACTTGAATATTACTGTGATAAGAACAAATAATTAAAATAATTATTGTTGCTATTTCTCCCAATACTAGTCTTACTTCAAACTCTATGAATTCTTTATTGCGAACAAGCAAACAGAAAACAGATATAATGTCTTGCAGGTTTAATGCACAATGTGCTGGATAAGACAATTTCAGGAGATAATAGTTATTTTCTAAATGTAAATTGGTTTGTTTACAACTAGTCCTGGAAGAGGGTTCTGATCATAAATAAAAAGGTTCATTCCCTTCAAAACTGAATGACAATCTGCTTCCAATTCTTGGGAATCAATTTGCTTAAAGAATCAATAACTGGAGAGCAAAGACAGGTTTCATCCTATCTAACTTTGGCCACCTAAGCAGGCACTGGTTGTGCTCTTCAATATTCCATAGAGTATCTGTAGAGTTGGCAGATGTGAAGCATGATAAAATCCTACAGACAATCTATACCCTTTTGGAGAGAGAGTTGTAGGCCTGTGAGAATATCTAGGTACATATCAAAAAACTACAACTGTCTGGGCAATTAATTTTTTGAGGTTATGATTTAATGTGATGTGAAGACATTTAGAGGCTCACGTCTAGATACAGTTTTCCAGAGATATGGCCAATATCTAAGCTTCCATTAATAGCCAGCAGAAAACTAACCAAGGGAGTTTCGAGAGCTATTTAACTGACCACCAAGCAGTTGTTGACTTAAACTGTGTAGAATCTCTGCCTAAACCCATGGGATGTTTTGACCAATAGTGGCATCTTGAACATATGTACAAAACTAAATTTAGAAGATTTTATCCTGCACTCAACCCAGCCTTAAGACTTAATTAATTTTAACTTAGAGAAATAGTTATGTACTGAAAAACACTAATCACAGAAGAAGGAAATATTCTGTCAAGACATTTGCAGAAAAAAATGCTCAGATGACCAACTTTGAATATACACTTGCAGCTGGAACCTTAGCCAGTGTCACAGACATTGTTCTAAGAGACTTTAATACAAAATCAGAAAAGAATAACTAGCCTGGAAAAGAGTAAGGAAAGGGAGAGGGATTAATCTGATTTTTGCTGTCATATTGCCAATGACTGTATTGGAGTGAACTACATTTTGGTTAAAATAGGTCATCCTAGCAAGAAGGTTTGGATAAGATATACCAACTTAATAACAGTGATCCATACTAATAACTAACACATAACTAATTCAGGAAATTTATTCCCAGAACTGATCTGTCCTCAGGAAAAGAATTTGCTATATGCATCACTTCAAAGGTGTCTTCTTACATTTACAGTCTTAAAAACCCCTCAACTTATTGACTACATAGCTCCTAAAGTTTCAATATTTATTTGCAATATAAGAAAAATAACTTGAAACAGTATCTGCATACCTTCATGATATCTTTAAAACAGATATGAACTTTCCTTGTGTACACTCCACTCTGTGAAAGTAGATGAACTCCTTAATTTTGAAGTGATTTATTCGGGGTAGGAAGTCATAATAGAAACATCTCATAACTTGATTATTAGTTTAAAGATAGTTCACGTCCAGCCAGCTGAGAAGGAGGATACAATTATCAAAAGATTTGTCTAGAAAAGAAAAAAAAATAACACCCTCAATTTAGCAAAGGAACTTAATAACTTTCTACGGGTTACTTTTTTATTTGAACTCTTTTAAACCAAGGATGCATCTTCATAAATCTCATAGTATGGAGATTATAACCACTTGCTCTAGCCTTTCTTTTCCCTCAGTGACAAGCAGCAGAAAAAGCAGATGGCTGGATTGCATAAAAGTCTTTTTGCAAGGAGCTGTACTGCCATTTCCTAGCCCAGTACCGGGCTCATACCAATTTAACATATTTAACACAGAGTTTAGCTGGGCAGTATTTATTTCCAGAGAACTCTGGACATGTGAAAAATCCCTGTAAAATGGAAGCTCAGGGGTCTAACTTCTAGCAAAGCTTATTTCATATTGAGTGTCAAAATCAGTTTTACAGTTATTTAACACTGATTATCATGTTGTACTTGCTTTATGCAAGCTAAATCTAAACTTTACTTAAGCATAAATCACAAACATAAATCTCAGTTTTTACAAAAGAAAATTAATATTAGCAAACATATAGAATTATTTATCTGAAGTTGGTGTATTTACTTAATACTTTTGAACTTTTAGATGAGTATTTCTAGAATTGTGGTCATCCAGGTGAAAGAAGCTGTCTGGATGTTATGGAAATAGATAAAAGTTAACACATTTTTGTTAGACACTTGAAAGCATTCTGCAACCCTATGTGGTTTTGCCCGACTATCTATGATCCGGTGGATAATGATAAAATTGTTCTCTCTCAAAGGGAACTTTTAGAATTAAAGATTCTTCATTAGATAATGAATTTGTTAAAATAAGCTTCTGTGGAAATAGAGGGTTTCTACACCATTTTACAATAAATTTTGATTTCTTAATTTAAACATAAACTGATGGAATACATTTGTATTATTAAAGACAATATCAAACATTCATTTCCTGGGTTCTATTTAATTCTGAACTAGCAACCACTTAGCACTGTCAGCCCCTTGTGCTTTTAACTGAATAAAGGTCAGATAATCAGACATCTGAAAGGACAGCTCATTTATCATCCTTTGATAAATGTGTCAGTGGCTAATCTTCAGCAGTGGATGATAACACCACACAATGAAAAGTTAATGGATTCAAAGCACTGAATTTATCACAACAAGGATGTAATGATTCTGTAGGAGCAAAAAGTTCAATTTTATCCTATATTTTATATAAAATTATACTTGTGGCTAGAAAGCATTAATTGCCACCATCTGAACATTATTCTGATAAATTGTGATCCTCAGAGGTCAAGGCTGATCTTGTTAAGAAACTATAATTATAGAAGTGACTGAAGTCTTATTCCAACAAATAATTGTAGGATTTCTATCCCATCAAGCTAATTGCTGAAACCTCACCAATTAAAAATTATTGCTGAATGTTTCATGCTACAGATCTATATATACCGTTTCAGGAGCACGTATTCTGATGTATATGTCATTTATTTTTCACCCAGAATAAAAACTAGGCCAGTCAACCTAGAGATATAGCTGAGGTTGGGAGTATAGATGTTTGGTTTAGATCGTATCTTTTCAGTCATGTATAGGAGTTTCAGACATTCTAAGGCATCTCAAATGACTAGACATATCCATTTAGAAGGTTGTTTACTTATTTTCTCAAAACTCTAGGAACCTTTTTTAATATTGTTTTGTTTTTACCTAGTTTTGTAAGATTCATAGAACGTAAGAAAGAGTAGTGCTGAAGATGGAACATAAAGAAAAATGTTACAAAGATGTTATTAGATTCGTTTATTCCTTGCATTGGTACCAGGAGAAAATGTCTAATATCTCGGTTTGTATTACTTTAGGAACGAAGACGGCAAGTCCTTTTACCTTCATCTTCTCTGTATCTTCAGAAGTCCATGATGGAATCACATGAATAAATATAGTTTTTTTTTTTCTAGAACTCAGATTATGGCAATTATAGTTTAAACTAATAAAGTTTATTAGACTGCTGTTCAGGTTGGAGAACCTTAAAAACCAGAGCCAAAGTAGATGTAGAGGATGTTCAAGAAAGTATGCCATTGGATTCTGTTGGGATTTGAAAGTTTTGGGAAGGTTTCATGCAGGACAAGGCTGATGATAGAGAAAATATCCTACACTTCATTGGTAAAAAACACACTGAGAGAAGCCTGAGAAAATTGTCAAGGTACATTACTACTTCACAGTCACATTTTTCCACAGAAGGGAACAATGTTGATCCAAGTGGTTTATATTCTGAGTTATAGCACAGAGGAACAAATTCAGGATTTGGGCTATCTGTACTGTATGAAATGTATGAAATGTAAGTCAAATTCTGTTTCTATCAGTTCAGTCTCAAGGCTTTTTAATGTATGATTATTGCTGCCTCACAAGCAATTACTTTAATCCTGCTTTAAGATACAGTTCTGTACCATATCCAGGAGGGCTTTACGGCTGATTGGTCTGATCTGAAAAGTCCTTCAAAAAGTTTAAGACATTATGCATCCACTGATGAATAATATTCTACTAAGCCAAAGTACATTAAAATCTCATTCTTTCACTACTATGTATCACTGATCATCTACAAAGCAGGAATACAAAGAAAGAGAAAAAAGAGACTGAAAAGCAGGGTGGTTTAAAATCATGCATTTTCTTATCTGGGAGATACCAGGTGCAAAATAGTACTGTGGTTTTGTAGATCTATCACCATGGGTCTTCTATCTGACTCAGAAGCTTAAGGAGCATTATAATCATGGTGCTTAGCACTCACTGAAGAAAACAGATGTGTTTAAAATTCCTTTAAGGAAATAGGTCTGGGATTAGAGAAAAGTAGGAACTGTGGGATAACATGAAAATGAACAAAGTTAATAAGAGGTGCTTGTAAGATACTTAGAAAACATACCATGTTTTATAGTTATTTGTTTTCTTTACAATGAACAAAGTATAAAGAATATATCACTCCATTCCCTATGTTGACTTGTTTCAGATAGATTTTTCCACGTGTTATTGCTGTGATTATTATTATTGTTATCATTATTACTCCTCTAGTATCATTCTGCAGATAATGTAGTGTAAGATAAGAAACCTGAGAGGTTTGGAGACATGCAGAATAAAATCTCAGAGCATACTGTCTTTGAAAATAATGTATATTACCCTTGTGAAACTATGAAGTGAATAAATTGCAAAGCTGTAATGAAAAGAGCTAGCCTCCTAGCCTCAAGTTAAATTAATGTCGCTACATCTGCCTTGAAAATTATTTAAAGGAAAAATAAATTATATCTGTAGCAAATTTATCTTCATCCCAAGGTATTGAACTGCATGTGTGTGCTGTGACAATACTAACTGTAGAGAGCAATGGGAGAAATCAGGAGGTCTTTTACATTTTCTGAACATAGAGCTTTGTCTTGGAATTCACACTACAATGCTGGAAGATTTATTTCTGTTCTTCAGCTATTCCGATCTTGGAGAATTTTCCTTTCTGTTTTCAGTTTTTATTTGAATCTCTGCTCCTCTAAGTTTGTCTGGGATGATTTTCCATCTCTTTAAATTCTGTGTAATAGAAATGACTGCTTTGAATGAAAGGTAGACATCTCAAAGTTTTCTAAGAGCTATTCTCTCTCTTTCCAGCTCTTATTTACCCTACTCTTAAACTCATGGAACATCAAAGATGATCTTGTCCAATCTGCCTCTTCAAGCAGACAGACAGCTCCCCAAGCCCCTTGATCTCATCCTCTTTCACCAATGACTCCTTGCTCCAGAATTTCACCTCATTTCCCTGTCCTTAGATTTTTAAAAAAAAAAAAAAAAGAAAAAACCCAAACTTTTTACATAGATAGTGGGATTGAGTGCACCCTCTGAAAGTTACCTGATAGCACCAAGCTGAGTGGTGAAGCTGATTCTCTTGTGGTAAGGGATATCATGCAGAAGGACCTTGACAGTCTTGAGGAGAAGGCATGTGTGAACATCATGCAATTCAGCAGGCCAGGTTTAAGGTTCCGAAGCTGGGTTGGAGTAATCTCCAATATCAGTACAAACTAGGGAAAAATTGAATAGAGAGCAGACCTTTGGAAAAGGGCTTTGGTATACTGATGTGTGAGAAATGTGCACTTGCAACCCAGAAAAACAATTGTATCTGGTGCTGCATAACAGGAAATATAGCCAGGTCAAGGGAGGTGATTCTCCCCCTCTACTCCATTCTTGTGAGACTCCACTTGGAGTAATGAGTCTAGTTCTTGGTCTTCCAGAACAAGAGAGTTGTGGACCTGTATGTGGACAAACATTTCAGATGGATCTGTTGCAACAGGACAAGGGATAATGGTTTGAACCTAAATGAAGGTAGATTTAGACTACATATAAGGAAGAAATTTTTGACAGGGAGACTGATGAAACACAGGAACAGGTTGCCCAGAGAGGTGATACTTGCCCCATCCCTGGGAACATTCGTGGGGTTTTGAGCAACTTCAACTTTTAGTTGAAGATGTCCCTGCTTATTGCAGGGGGCTTGGACTAGATAACCTTTAAAGTCCCTTCCAGTCCAGTCATCTGAGCCATCCCACATCTCCATGATCAAAAGACTGTAGTCTTGCAACTCCACAGAGATATCTAATTCCTTGTATTTCTGTGTGGGAACATACAGTCACTTCATAGATACATCCCAGCATGCTAATTTTTCAGAAAGGCATCGTGGGGTGTTTTCCCACAATGTTGTCATCTAGGCACTTTCTTGCTTACATGCAAATACTTGAGGTGACCGTACTTAAGCCCTGCTTTATTCTCTTTTGTTTACATCATCCCCTTTTCTTGTCAACTCTATTCATCACTCCATGACAGGGCTGTTGGAAAATCTCTTCCTCCCCCATCATTCCTAGTGTAAAGACCTTCTGTTAGATGTCAGCCAGCCATCCTATTCTCAAAGATACCTTTGCCGCACTTAGCGAGGTTGATTCCATCTCTCCCAAAGAGATGTTGATTCTTAGATGGGACCTCCAAATCACAGCAAACAAACCCCTGTTGCTGAAACTAGCTGTTCAACCAGTAGTTAACATGTATCACCGGCCCCATCCTCTTCACACCACGTCTCCTCACCAGCAGGACAGAGGACAATGCCATCACCACTGATTATCATCCTCCAGACTTCCTGTAGTCACTTTTGATACTCTTCAAGTTTCCCCTAGCAGTACCATGGGTGCCTGTACAGAAGAACAGTGGGAGGGAATAATCATTCAGTCTTTGGTAGCTTTTCTGCAATGTCCCAGATTTGAGGCTCCAGCAAGAAGCAAATTTCTCCAGGTGACAAGTCAGGGTGGCAGATGAGCGCCTCCAACCTCCCCATCCACTCTGATACCGTGCGGCCTCATGGTTATTTCCTCTTGGAAATAACCTCCTTTTGGTGACACAGCCCTTCAAGAACAGCTCCCCTCCTCAGGATGAAGGAACCACCTCTCCAGGTGCAGGGAGAGGTCCCAGGCACATCCTGCAGCCTGGGACTCACAGAGCTCTCTGAAGCTCTTTCTGACCTGGCAGAGATCACTACTCAAATATATGCTGAGGAATATACCCTGTGATATCACTACCACACCTGAGTATGTTTAGATGCTGCTCTGACCTGAAAACCCCTTTGAGTCCTGCTGTGCAAACTGCTGTGTTTGCTGGCTGTGCCCTGTCAGCTCTGCTCTATGCCTGTAGCCTCTCCCTACCTAGCATCAGCTAAAAGAGTGCTTGACTCTCCCTAATCAGAGATTGAGTTCTCTAGGTGTCCAGACTTCTGACAAAGTTCCCAGAAGCTCAGAGAGATCTCAGAAAAATGGAGTCTGGAAACTGCTGTACAAATGGCTGCTGTTAGCTTCATTCTCATTTCGCTAAGGTACCTCACCCATCACCCATCCACGTTACTCAGTTCTATTACCAACTTGTTCCCCATGTAAGGATACAAAACCCTATTCTGGTAAAAGATGTATTCTTGCATAAAGTTTCATTGTAGCTTATGATTTGATAGAAAACCACCTGAAATATCCAAGTCCTTACCTCACCTGAATCCTCTCCTAAAAGCCTGAGGAGTTAGTAATGGAGAGTTAGATGTAGTGTGGCCTGAATTAAGTGTTCAAATCAGATTGATAGGCTTTCACCTTGTTTGTGGAACTAATCAAAATGAATCAGTGAGAAAGATGTTTATCACCCTGTGCTTTATGCAGGCTTTTCATGTTTATACTTCTGTGGTACATGGGAGTTCTACAGACTTCTATATCTCTTGGAAGTATTCCTTTAGGAAAGGACATTGTAAGACAAAGTGAGTTGAAAAATTCTGATTCCTCCCAAGTGAAGGAAGCATAAAACTGAGATCTATCCCTTACTGGGAATATCACAGGAGTAAGCTGTTTCATAGTGAGAAAGCAACATTGTCATGTTTTCTTCTTGAGAGAAGGCAGATATGCCATCATTGAGTGTGGGTTTGTTGTGAATTAAACATGGGTTGCTTGGGTTCCACAAAGAAATGTAAACACAGGCAGGTGTGTTGGGATTTCCACATGAAGCCAGAGGAATTCATGCAGCAATCTCAGACAGGATTTATAACCTAAGAGCATACACATTGCAACCCAGATGAAGCTCCTCGCGTAAAGGCCAATCACCACCAGATTTTTAACCGACTAAAGAATGAGATTTTCATCCTTTGTGCTCCTGGGCTTTGGTGTTCACAGGTCCTTTGTCTTGTAATTTTTGATTCCTCAGTACATTTATTAATCTAAATCTCAGGATTTACTGTTTCTGTTCTGGGCTGTTAATGAAGAAATAAAGACTCTGGAAGATTTTAGCTTGGTTGTTTTTTTTTTTTTCCATGGCTTCTGCCACTGCATTTCCATTAACAAAGATGAAAGAAGAAACAATATACAAAAAGTGATGACTAAACAATTTTGCTCTAATTTTAAGTCACATTTGATATAGCTGTTAAAGATAAGATAATTTCACTTGAGGAGCATTTTGTTAGTTTCTGGCTTTGTCAGCTAGTTTTGTCATCGCCATAATTTAGATATAATTAAAGTGGGATGTCAGTTGTAGCGAAATAATTTACCTCAAATGTTTTATCTGTCATTTTATGCTGCCCCCAAATATTCTACATTTCAGAAAGGCCTGTGATTGCTCATATAAAGCCCTTCTTATCCTTCAAATATGAGCATAATATCTCACTTTGCTGGTAAATAGTATAATTGCTATTGTCAGTCTCAATAAAATATGTTTTGTCACTTATTGGACTATTTAATATAACCAAAAATATTCTGTTGAGTATAGATTTCTTTTACAATGCAGTTGTGCTTCTAATGTTTAACAAATAAAATCTATTTCTTATTACCGTAATGAATTTCATAAATGGAGATTCAAGTCCAGAACCTAACACAATTAATTAAATCAGAAACTACAGATATCCCTAACTGTCCATCATTGGATCTATATGGATATACTTAGCACTTCCTTAGATTAATAGCACATTCTGGTAATTCATTTTCTTAATCCAATAACCACTAATTACCCACTAATTTTTGAAAGTTCCCATTCAACCTAAGAGATACACTTAAAAACATGGAAGATTGAGGCAATTCTAAGACATTTAAATGTTCCAACTAACTCAGAATATGTTAATTTAAGTGTAGTTGGAAAATACTAATTCTATCATGTAGGAGAATATGTAGTCAAACCAGTCAGGAATCAATCTGCTGTCCTGTGGAAATTTTATCACTGTGTGCAGAGAGTACACAGAGTTTTAGGAAAAAATGGGTCTTAATGACTCTAAGAAGTTTTGATCATGAAGAAAAGTGTTCTGCCTCTTTTTTTAGTGAAACAGACACAGAAGCATTTATAACACAGGTGTAGTAAGAGTGTTCAGGACATATACGTTTAACTGAAACAAAACTTTTTATTTTTTGTTATTTCTGCTATCAAATTTATATTGACTCATATACTACTTGGATATATTTTTCAAATATGAAGTGTATATACCTTCATAGATATACTAATAAGTAGCTTTTGCATGACAATCAGGTATCTGATCAATAATGAAGACAATGGCTAAGAATATATAACACTCACAAAAGAGCGATGTCGTGCAATGAAAAAAAAATATTTTGCATGTTCTTAGTTGTGGTCAAGAGGAGTTTCAAAGCATATCTTGAGGCTATCATGGATAAAATCTGTTTTATAAGCAGTCACCTGTGAACAATTGTGGCAGGTATTTCCTCCCCCCAGCTAAGCTGTTGCTAGGCAGATTCCAGGGAATCCACCTACCTGGGCTAGTCCAGACTTGTCTATGGAACCTGAGCTGGTCAGGACTCGGTTACACCCAGGAAGTTGGCCAGCAGCCAATGAGAAGCCGAGATGGCTATGATTGACCACAGTCATCATTGGCGAGGTTTTAAAAGTGGGCTTTGCAGTGGCCATGTTGGAGTTACCTCGTGGCAGTGGCCTAAGGAGGTGTCCCCCTTGGTCTAGGGCATCCCTAGACAAGGTCGACCAGGTGAGCATGGGAACCCCCACCTGGTAAAGGTACCCCCTGGCAAGGTTAAAAGGGAGAATGGGAATCCCCCCTTTTATGGTACCTTTGTGAGAACAATCAAGACGAGAACGGGAACCTCCGGCTTGATTGAGGTGAGTGTATGATAATCTGGATTATCATTCTTTTGCCAAGGGCTAGTGTGTGAGCTTGATCTTTGTCTCAACCGATATCGAACCTTTAAATTGGTGGGGAGCTTATATCCTGTAAATAAATTTAAATTTAACTATACGCGTGAATTTATTTTTCGGATATGGGCGTGCTCCTCACCTCCTTCTTTACAACAATTTCTACAAAATTTAGTGAAGGGCATTTATCATTCTGCAGTTAAAATGTCAAATCTAATTAAACTTCCCCTCAACATCTTGTATCTTACCACAGTGGTACAGTGAAAGAGCCTTTCCTTTGAATTACTAAAAAGCAAAGAGGCTATCTGTGAAAGCTCCATGAGGAGCAGAGGAGCTTTTCTGTAGGATTTTTCAAGAGCAAGGGAGCTAATGCATTAGATGTTTATAGCTCGTAAAGTATCTGTGGATTTGATACTGTACCTGCGTGAAGGATACGTTCGTTCTCATAAGACTCCAGACCAAATTGTTCTATGATTTGGAGAGTGTGTATCTAAGACTCACAGGTATTTTTGATAGTGACTGACATTGCATATTGGCTGTTTGGCAGAGTGGAGATTTCACTATTCATTTTCTGGTACTTGCTTTTAATCTGATATGACACAATGCTAACAAAGATAAACACCAAATGGTGAACAAGATGTTCACTCAGAATAATGGTTCCAATCAACACCATCTTACCTTTTCAAGTAGGGATTGCCAGTCCAGCCTGCAAGTAAGATTTACAGAAAACAGAGAAGAAAGTGAAATGTTAAATATTATTAAGAGCAACTTCAACATTTTCAGAAAAACACAAGTATTAAAACCTGTTTTATGAAGCAATGTTTCATAAAATCTGCTACAGATAGCTATAAGAAATAAACTACAAGATATGAAATTGGTAAATATTTTCTTCTCACTGGTTTCCTGAAAAATTAGACCTGTTGAAGACAGACATGAGTAATGGAGTCCAGCAACTTAAAGACACAGATCATCATATTAATAACACTCTGTAGACTGATCAAATTGTATCTGGGCATAAATGGAATTATTCACCCACCTAAGCTGAGTTAAAATTCAAACTGTAAAGAGTTATACGATGCTTTCATTATAATGGACAAACCAGAACAGTTATGGAGTTATAACTACTCTATTGCTCTCCTTTTTCCACCTTCTAGTCACTCCAAATACAACAATTAGGTTTGCTCTTTTTTTTTCTGTTGTCTTTGTTAAAGACACTGTTGTAAGTTTGGAGACTTTTTTTTTTCCCAAATTGACTCTCATTTTTATATTTATAAATTATTGTAAATTGTTAGAAACCAGTACTCTCTGGCCAGATTCTTTTAGACATTCCACACAAGGAGGTTTTAATATTTAATATCAAATTTACATATTTGTGAATAGTTGATGTTACATGGGGCTTTGATTTTGCAGAATGATACAGTATTATAATGAAATCACAACACAAACATAGTGATTGCAATGTACAGGTGGATCACAATACAGACATGATTGCTCTTACTGGCCTCTGTAATCTCATCACCATGGTTCTGAGTATCCTTAGTCTCAGGGAAGGAATATATGAGTTAAAGTCAGCTCAGACTCATTGCTCTCTTAAAATTTCATTTTATTGGTTTTCCAGTTTTTATGAGCTGCATACGCACTTTGTCATGCAGATCTGACTGACTGGGAAAGATAATACTTTCTTTTGACTATTTTAGAGAGAGTTATTTACATAATTACTTGACACAGTCAACTGATACAGCCACTTACGTAAAGCAAAGGCTACTCTCTGGTCCCCTTTATGTTGTTCTTCCTTTGTAATAGCTGTGGTCACTCAGTTCTTTTCTGAAATTCATGAGCACATCATACTTGCTGTAGTGTTGTGTTTATGTGCCCAAATTTTGGTAGTAGAGGGCTGTGAGTAGAGACCCAGACTGCCTCATGCTGGATATACCTAATTCCAGATGGCTCCAGTGGGCTCACCACAAGACACGTCTGAGTCCATCAAGCAAGATGCTGGGGACTCTGTGATAATATATTTAAGAAAGGGTGAAAAGTACAGCAGTTGAAAAAGTGAGTGAAGAAAAAATGTGAAACAACCATGCAAACACTAAGGTCAGTGAAGAAGGAACTGAAGGAGACACTGCATATGCCAGAATGGATACCCCTGTAGCTCATCGAGAGGATCATGATGACACAGGTTGTCTTCCCCGCAGCCCATGGAGGACCATGCTGGAGCAAATATCCACCCTGCAGCCCATGGTGGAGCCTAAGACACAGCAGTTGGAGATGCCCTGAAGGAAGCTGAAAACTGTGGAGAGCACATACAGAAGGCTCCTAGCAGGAGCTGCAACTCATATGGGACCCATGATATAGACTATACTCCATGGAGAGTGCTGAAGCAGTTCATGAAGGACTGTATTCCTCATGAGGGACACCATGAGGGAATACATGACTGTATTCCTCATGAGGGAAACCATGAGTTTTTCCATAATATTTTCTTCCACTGTCTTCTTGAGGATAGCAAGTGAGAGAGCAGCTTGGTGGACATCTGGCAGCCAGCTAAACTTAACGCACCACATTATCTTCTCTGAGCCTTCTTCCATTGAAGGGATTTGTTGACTGGTTACATAAATAACATGGAGATTAAAATCTCTTCTATAACCCCACATAACTTTTGTCTGTGACTAGAAGATTGTTTGGCAGTGAATGTTCCTTCTCTGTTAATAGCAGAGTTTCTCTAGAAAATGCACATAAAGAGACACAGCAGGCAGCAAAATGCAGACCTAAAAAACTCTCCTGCTCAGCAATAGTTGGTTCTGTCACGGATGAGACAGAATCAAATGTTGAAAAGGGGAGAACTGATAAGAACACCTTCTGTGAGGTAACATGTGAAACCATTCCTTCACTTTCATAATTTTCTGGTGAGTGCTCAGCCCATAGTGACTAAAAATATACACCGTGTGTCAGAAAGTTAATGGAAATTCTCCACACATTAAGTGTTCACATCGGCTGGGAGCCTTCAGCGTGCTAACTCAAAAAGTAAGATAGCATGTATGGGAAAATGCAGGAAATAAGAATAGTATCTAAATTGTCAGCAAAATTATTCTCCTCTACTCCATCCTTCTGAGTTAAATTTCAACTTTTGGTGAAGTATGTTCTGAATTGCAAGTACATCTATTCTGCTGCTAACAATTTTCAGCTCGTGCTTCTGTTTACATTTACAGCTCAGATGCCTAGCTGGAAGTTGCTAAAATTTCAATGTACTTCCATCACATTAAGCCAGCTGGGTGTTCTGCTTAACAATAAATCTTAGAAATTCATTTTCAGGAGTTTACTGTGTCATGATATTATTTGATAAGTGTTATCTACTGAGGGATTCTCAGCTAATTGCTTAGAAACCATATTAAAGTATTATCGATAGCTTTGAACAGATGAAATACCAATTTCCATTAGTGAGTACACACATATCAGCAGACACGTGGAATTATCAGCCAATAATTCAGATAATTACCACAACAATCATGAGCCCCCAAAAGGCATATAAATTATTTTAAAATAGAAGCACTTTTAAAACAGCTCAGCACAAAAAAAATATTAAAAGTTTTCAGACAAATAGCAAAGTCAGTTCTCTCAAATGTATGCAACTTCAATTGAATTTATTTGAAACTTCGTCAGAGTATAAGAGTATTCCAAATTGGGTCAGGTATAAATGAGACTATGCTAAGTTTTAATATATAAATGCATAAATGGTTATTTCTATGTGAAAATTTTTTGTGTATCTGCCTTAGCGCACATTCCTGATTCATGTACTCATGCAAATATATATAGGTAGACATAAGAAGTTCCTGATGATACCCCTTCCCTCCAGTTCCCTGTGTAAGTTTTAGAAGTTCTTTGATAATTTAGACCCTGAAAACAAAATAAATGACAAATATTAATGCTAACATCAAAGTACACAACCTGGATTTGGTGATATCACTATATTCATCGAAGGTCAGTATGCTAGTTTTGTTTTGTTCTCACAACCTTTTTTTCCTGAAAATAGAATGAAAAATATTCATATCCAAACTTCATTCACAGAAGGGTGAAGAGTTCATAATTGCCCTTAGCATTAGCCAGCATCAGTTCAGTCATGTCTGCAAATGACTTTTGGAAACAGGCTGAGCAGTACCAAGAAGGTACCTTAAAATGTCATCCCACAAATGACCTATTGTTCTTGTCTTTCTGTAAGTACAGAATACAGACATTTACTGTATCTGCAAGGCCCTTTATTTCATTAGTTTTCATGCAAGAAACTTCCATTTTCATTAAATCTGTTGCTTTTCATTTTTTATTCTTTCAGTAGATCTTTTTGTTGTGTGATCATTCACTACCTTATGTGTCCCTAGGGTGTAGCATAGTAACATCCTCTGTAACAAAACTTTGGTTAAAAAAACTCACAAACAGCAAACAACCCTCCACACACCACAAGGGAAAAAAAAAAGCCGATTAAAGAGAGAAATGATTGATAACCTCCTCAGACACAAGTATAGGAATGTTTCACACAGAATAAACTTAAGCAGACGAGATTTTCACCAGGAAAATGGGATTAATACCCTTATCCTGATGAAAATGTCTTGGGATCTCTTAATGAACATTACCTCTCAGGACACTGATATCAATTTCTAAGGTAATTTCTCTCTCTCAAGCACATTTGTCTTGGTAAAACATGATACTACTGCTTGTTGCGAAAGCAAATCATTGTGTTTGCAACGTGCAGACAAATTAGTCTGGTATTAAAGAATAGAACAGTTTTATACAGAGCAATTGATACATTTCCAAGAATAACATCATTTTTCTACATGTCTTATTACTTAAGTTAGCTGAACTGTAATCTAAATGCTTAGTTTCTAAATATTATGTATGCCTGATTTAAAATAGTAAAAATTAAAAATGAAGCCCAAACAGGCTAGACACTTTTCTGAAAGAGGCTGAAGATGAATATCTGTGGATTTGTCTAAGTTAAAGAAATCTAAAAGCTTTTTAAAAGTTCTCTGCGCTTCTTGCTCTGAATTGTGGAGATCGAATTTGTCAGGAAACAGATTTTTTTTGCCATATTTGTGAGAAAACATAGAGTTTAGACAAATCACATGTTAAAAAAATTGCAATTCATACACATTCAAAACCAAAAATTTCACAGCTCCATTCCCAGAACACTCTATCTGTGCTGAGAATGTTCTGGCCAGGTCTTAGCAGATATTCATGCATCCTGGTAGCTCTATGTCTAGGAATTATAAGTGACAGTAAAAAGATTATTCCTCTTGAACCATTAGTTAGCACCTCCGTATTTGTGCCCGGGTAGCAAGACAAAGTGGATAGAAGAGATGAGGGTGCAGATTATCCTATTTGAATTCAATCAAGATAAAAGACATTTTTAGAGCTAGATGACTACACAGAGATTAGAAGGAGCACAACAGGTTCAGGAAAACACATAACATGGTATAACCTCAGACTTACTGGGAAAAAAGTATTCAGCAAGATTCTGTTATATAATTTCAGGCAAATAGTTCAGGAATCTGTGACTAAAAATTAGGGGAAATAACATGTGTCTGGAAAAGCTAGACAAATGTGCAAGGATATAGTCTGGTAAGAAACTATAGAATTTTTGCTGACTTGAGGTGATGTGTGTAAAATAAAAAAGTTAATATGGTGGAAAAGAAGAAGTGAGATTAGCTATAGAGCAGAGAAATGAAGATTTTTATTAGAAAGTGTTTGAACACTAATGGAAAGACACAAGTGAAGGTCAGAAGGCTGAATGAAGAACTGTGAGGAGAGGAAATGGAATTTAATGGGCAAGCTGTTAACAGGATAGACTTCAGCAGCATGCAGAGGAAAGAGATTAATGATGTTAGGAGGTATCTATGATATTTAATAGCTTTTGCTGATTGGAAGCTTATGTAATTTCTAGCATTTAAGCACAGCAATATGTACAATTACAGTTCAACAACATTAAACTATGAGACAAAAATAATAACTGGCAATCATG
Source organism: Apaloderma vittatum (assembly GCF_000703405.1). NCBI lineage: Eukaryota > Metazoa > Chordata > Aves > Trogoniformes > Trogonidae > Apaloderma > Apaloderma vittatum. The sequence continues at coordinate 49,797 of NW_009707407.1, forward strand.
GCAATAAGATAATTATGAGAATAGCAGTAGAAAGTATAATCATAGCAATCTTTTAAAATAACTAATTAGATTATGTCAATGGTAGTGGGTAACCACTGCAAACTCAATATCATTTTAATGTTAAAATATTAGCAGAATAGTGTTATATATATCGAGCGCATCTTGAGTCTCAAGTCCCTGAGTTCTCTCAACAGGTTTAAGTTAACAATACACCTATCTTGGTGCTTAGAGTTCACACCTCTGGTACAGAGGAACGAGCAACATCCTGCTAGGGTGTTAAGGTGACTTGCAGAAGATGCTTGCTTCCGTAGCATTTGATTCTCAGCTAATGATACCTGCAGTGCTGGTCCTCCTTACCTCAAAAATTTAGTAATCTTTTTGAGTTGCCCTTTAAGTCGTCAAAAGATTGATTGTTTTATTCTGTTCTCTTCAAAACTAATCAGAAATGACAGTTCCTTCTTCCTTCTTTCTGCAGCTGACATAACCACATCATTGTCTCTCTGTTTTTCATGTATTCTACTTATTATGCTAGTTCAGCAGTGTATCAGTTCAACTGTTGTAGTCCATAGATCACAGAATCATAGAATCACAGAATCACGGAATCATAGAATCACAGAATGCATTGGGTTGGAACAGACCATTTAAAGGTCATCTAGTCCAACTTGCCTGCAGTGAGTAAGGACATGTTTAACTAGATCAGGTTGCTCAGAGCCCCATCAAGCCTGACTTTGAACGTCTCTAGGAATGGAGCTTCCACCACCTCTCTGGGAAACCTATTCCAGTTTTTTATCACCCTCATAGCAAAGAACTTCTTCCTGATAGCTATTCTAAATCTACCTTGGTCTAGTTTAAAACCATTGTCCCTTGTCTTGTTGCTACACACCCTTGTAAACAGTTCTCCAGCTTTCCTGTCGGTCCCCTTAAGACACCATAACACCAATATTCCACTATCTAAAACTTAAAATTTATCAACTCTTCAGTTAATCCATATCTAAGCAATACTAAATGCATTTACAATCAAGGCTTATTTTGACTTCAGTGGTCATCTGCTACTATGGCGGCTAGCCACATTCTGAGGTGCATCGCAGATCTGCAATTCCCTTCTCTGACAACAGCAGTATATTTTAAGGCCTATTGTCCTACCCAAACTCAGCAATTCCCTTTCCTGAGATAGATTTCATGACTTTTTGGCATTCTTAAATATCCTCTTACATATTTAAAGTAAAGATTAGGCAGTAAGAACAAGAGTACAACATTAGTCTGGAGTCCAAAATGAAAAAAAATTGTACTGACTAGTTTAGAGGAACAGATCTTTAATGAGAAAATCTCCTAGCCTATGTTATGGAGTTGATCATCTCTGTATTAAACTAGTCTTGGGGCAAAAACTCAATTATATTTTACAGAAAGGAGCAAAACTTCCACAACCGTAAAAAATTTCTATTACTCATACAGCAGAAAGATGTGAGCTGACAATATTTATGATTGATAGTTTGCAACAAGATTATTGAAACTGTCTTTCAAATAATCATCTACAAATAAAATGTTACGAAGATATTACTTATAAATACATTTTGTTAAACTCACTAATTTTGACTATATTTTCCAGATATAGCTGGCGATTCTTTAAAAAAGTAATAATAAAAAAACCCTATGAGTTTTTTGGCCAAACAATTTCCTCATAATCCCTTGACAGTTTTACAGGTTTTAAGCAGTTCATTTAGGGTTTTATTTTCTTGGGTGTTTTTTTTTTGTTTAGTTTTGTCTTTTTTTTTACATTTTCTTAGCTATAACACTGTATATACTTCATGACTGTAAAGTTTGTTTTAAGTGATAACTCACACACTTATGCTTTATTATACTGTGTTCACATATTCTTCTATTTTTCTTATGTACTTATTTATCAGTGAAATGTTCTGCTTCATACATACTGAGTCCAGAATTTCTAATGTTGAATAGAAATCAGCATTTTTTTCATTCTGACTAGAATTCATAGTGACTCTGAAAGAACTGTAAAGAACTATGAAACAATTAATAATGTCCTCCATGTTGGGGTAATAAATGTAGAACAAGAGGCAATTTGGGGTTCAATGATTAATATAATCTCATTCAAAAAGAATATGAATTCTCTGCCTCAGGGAAAATGAAGCCCCTCAGCATATGTGAAGACTGAATTCAGAATTCAGCTAGGATGAAGAGCAGTTTATACCCTAGTGCCTAGGACATCCCACCAAGGAAAACCAGACAGGATTAATTGGAACACTTAGAAACATGTTTACAAGAAATGATTGCATGCATCGGGAGAGTATTCTGTTCTTTGATTTTAAGTCCAGTGGTGGAACTAAATAAAAAAATTCTTGCACTGTGTCCCTGCTGAAAATGAACAGATGGCCTCATTCTCTTGTGCCATGATTTTTTTTGCACACATTTAACAACAAACATCTATCCCCTTATCCCCCTGAAAAAAAAAAAATCAGGGGAGAGGAGAGAGGGGGAAAAAAAGTAAAACATGAATGACAGTGAAAGTTTATAAAATCTTAATGAGTCTACTTCTTAGCTGATGCATTGTTTGGCAATAAATCACCAACATTCATTATAAGATTAGTGTAGTAACCATAGATCATATTTATTGTGAATAATGAGTGAAAAATAAATATGTACTTGAAATAGTACCCTATTCTTAAGCACAGAGTACCACCTTTGTGTGGCCTATCATTACAAAATATAACTAGACTGTAATATGACATAGCTGTGCAATAAATATTACACTATATAGCATCATCAAAGTCATGTATAGTTTCTCCCTATGTTTATGCTTTCTACATCATCCTCTTTTATATTTATTTCCTCTCTTCAGTGTTTGCTTTCTTTTCAATATCCTATTATTATCACATGCAGGAAGCTAATTTTCTTCAAATTTATTCATTACTTCTCTAGTTTTTTCTTCTGCTCCTTAATCTTTCTCTCATTTCCAAGACACTTGTAATAGAATTTCCTGATTTTCTATATGGCCTTTATAGCTATTTTACTGTCTTATATAAAAACAAACAAACAAACAAACTTTGGAATATTGCTCAGATTTTTTTTCTCAAATATTTTTGAAAACCTAGTGAGAACTAGGATTTTAAATATATTGAAGAACCTGTGATGAAGTTACTGTTGGATCTACCCTTAAAAGAACCATCCTATCAAAGTAGGGAGGACTGGGAAAGTATGGACTGAGATATCTTCCATCAAGTTCACATCCCAAGTACAGAGGTTAGAAAATCACCCTTCCTGCTTTACATAAGGAACCTCTGGGTGAATTTTCTGACTACAGACTTACAGATTACAAAGAGGAAATATCTTCATATCATATTTTAAAAGAAAAGTCTAACCTGGAATTGTCTTAAAGAGAGTGATAGGTAAATAAAGACATAAGATAAGATCTCCCATGTATTTTGCTCCACACAAATCATGCTTGTTGGTGTTTTAATGGAGTTGACACATAATTAAGGAGACATTTTCAGTAATACTAGCCTAGGCTGTGAATAACCTTCCCTCCTTTTAGAATTTTGTTAAAGCTGTATTAATGACTTAATCTTCATGTACTCTGTATTTTGTCTAGGATATTATAGACATATTAATAATTCATATTTTCCTTGACATTCATGCCAGAAAAAGATATTAAATCATCTAATGTGACCCACTGTGCACTCTGAGTCCAATAACGTGCATTTAACTAATGTGCACCTTCCTCAAAGACATTCAAACTACATTCCAGCGTTTCAAGAGGTGAAGATTTCAGTATTTCTTTAACTCCTGAGGCAAAATATGTTCTGCATTAGCATGTGTAAATTCTTTATAACTGGACTCTTGTTTTTTGACTTCAACACAGAATTTGTTGAATATTATAGTCATTCCCCCCATCCCATTAAAAAAAAAACAAAACACCAAAACCCAAACCAGCCATTTAGGATACCCACTTGCCAAGGGTGGCTGCTGTATCCAGTCAAGGTAATTCAGTCTATCTCTGTTATTCCTTAAGAAGAATGTGTAAAGAGAGAGCCAAACAATAATTTAGACATGGCATCTCTGTGCCATTAATTGTTCTTAACTGTTCTCAGTTGTTTTCTGTTTTCAGATGTTTCAGTTTCCAATATCAACCCAGAATTAATATTCATGAAGAAACTCCTCACTATTTTCATTCTTTTATAGGAATATGGTAGCATACCTTTAAATAATGCACATACACTGAAACAGCCCTATATGTTTCAGAAGCCATACGAATGTTGCCAGATCAGAAACCAGTAATGAACTCTATCATGCTTTGTTGGTCCATCTTACTGGGCATACTGTAAAAGATCAAAAGATGGGATAACAACCAGCTAGACTAACTGCATGGCTTCTGTATTTGTTCTCTTCCTTCTGAGTCATTACAGCAACGATGCCTTCAGCAGATGTGTCATACAGATTGATTGGATGGGTTAGCTTGTAAAACAAAACTAAAACTCAAATTTTTGTTCCAGTCAGGTGGAGAAAACGAATTGCCCATATTTCTGATACTCACCGTAGGGAAAAGCTATGGAAATAAATAAGCTTCAGAGCCCAAGCATTTATCCATACCTTCCTAAAATGTGCAAGGTCCTATTCTTGCAAAAAAACCCAGCATTCTTTATTACTTTCCTAGTTTTCTACACTCTTAATATACTTTTCTATGTCCTGATTTCCAGAGTGCTAAGCCACTTCATTTCAATAAACACCAGAAGCTAGAAACAATGACCTGTCCTTAGCTGCACAAAGTTGCTCCCCTTTTAATTTCAGCCAATGCTGAAATGACAGGGGCAAATGGTTCAAGTTACAGAAAGAAGATAGAAATTACTCTCTTTCAGCTTTTAGTCATTTCTTGTTTACTTAAACACCCAAACCAGAAAAGTCCAGAACTGTCAAATCCATGGAAGCATGTTGAGGAAGATGGGAAGAGTTTCTTCAGGCAATAGAATTTTGTATTTCAAACTGCTGGGCAGTGCTGAATAGTACCAGCTAGCTACAGACTACGATCTGGATCAAGAAAAGTGCTTTCACATCTGTAATGCTCTGGTTCATCTTACCTGATCCCAAGTATTTACAGAGCAGGCATCTACATGATCTGAACAGAATCTTTTATAGATAGTGGAGTAAAATAAGTGCAGTATGCAATATGAGTCATCCTAATTTACACTAAAAACAGACAGGAATTTTGCTTTAGAAGTAAGTGTCAACTCATTGTTAGTGAGAATAGTTAGAAAAAGTTAGAAGATGATCATATACAGCTTTCTATGTGTTGGTGTGATAAACATTTAAAAAATAGACCTTAGTAATGTTTTTCCCTATACAATAGAGAGCCATGACTTCTAACAGCATCAACAGACTGTGAGCATTCAAAACTTCCTAAATTAGTCTTTAGAAAACACCTGCAACAGTGTGGCAATGTGTCTGGTCTTTTTCATGAAGATTAGAAAGCGTCAACGTTTCTTTAGTTAGCTTATAAATTGTTATTTGGCGTTTTCAGGCTGCACGACTCAACAGACGTTTCTCTAGGATAATATATGCTTTTAGATCACATAAAGCAAAGACACTACTGTAGCTATCTATCTGTACTACAATTAATGAACCAGAATTAGTATTTTTCTCAGGTCTACATTTCCTAATAATTAAGAATTTGCCACTGGAAACACAAATACCTGTGCTGAGAAGGTACAGGGAGAAAAATACTAATACAAAACGTTTAATAGAAATCTGAATGTAATGAAATTAATTCTTGAAAATTGTCCAACCTCACTGGAAATTAACTATCATTGTGCAGGAAAATATGGAGCTGAACTAAGTGACATAGCTTGCTTTCATGTTTTCTTTTTAATTTCTTTGGACATGCAATAGTTTTTATGTTTTAATTCCTTTCTAAAGCATAGAATCATAGAATTGTAGAATCATAGAATCTTAGAAACATAGAATTATAGAATGGTTTGTGTTGGAAGGGACCTTAAAGATCATCTAGTTCCAAACCCCCTGTCACAGCATATGGAGATTCAAGATTCTGTTTTTAGAAAAAAGAAAGATGGTTACATTCAGAAGATTTTCCATATTATATACCTTTTTTCTCCAAGAGTGTAGGATCTTTATTTTTACCAATAAACAAACTAAGGAGTAGGTGTGTCCAAAACTAAACTGTTAGTCGATGATGGGAGGGGAGTAAAACTCTACATCCTATCCCTGTAGAAACATCTCTAACTATCTAAAAATATCCCTTCCTTATCTCAGCCGTCCACAGGCAAGAGTTACTACTGGCCATGTTTTGTGCTTCATTGCTGATGTTCATAAAAGTGTTTGACACAGAAAGAACCACAGGAAGGCAGCAAATGGTATCGTCTAGGGATGGAGTTGTAATTTGTGCTCTACCACTTACTACCATACATACATTTAAATAATAAAAAATATAATGAAAGAGAAGGAGTTCCACTGATGGCTTCTGGCATCATTCTAAGATGGTGTGTAGAGATTTTTAATTAATTGTCCTGTCAGCCAGGGTCCAAAAGAATAGTCTAAGGTTCTAAGCTGTACTTTTCAACAGAATATTTTCAGAAGTAAAAAATTAAAATCTTAACATATACTATTATGTCATCCATGCTAGAAAATAAGAGATTTCAGAAGTCTTATTGTTAGACTGTCCACAAAATTTATCTGTTTATTTACTTTAAAGAGTTTTCTTATCTTTAATTCTTTATGCCTCAGGCATTCGTCTGGAGACCTGATGTTGTAAGCCTTCAAGCTTACCTACAGTTACTGTGATGATGGTTTTTACATGTCCATATGGTAGTTTAAGGCTTTCTGCTGACTCATAGTCACAACTGAAAAACAATAATGCGCCCTGTCACCTCATCTACTCAGACCCATCCATCATCTCTGGTGTCTTGGCTTGTCCCATACCTCAAGATGCCTGTTGCCATTCTGTCTGCTGAATTGACTGCAGCAAAGGACAACATTTGTGAACACTTATGCTTATGTAAATTTTCAAAGACAAATAAGTCTCTAGGGAGAATCAGTATGTTTTCTCAGCCTTAGTTAAATGTCTAGTGCCTTATCAGAGCCCTTGTAAGGAAGAAACCTAAAAAGAAAAATTACTGTTCTTAGATGTTCTTAGACAATCATGGTTATTCCTCTACTTAGGAAAGGAAGTGCTTTTGCAATATCTTAAAATTTCTTTGGTAGTTTGTGAGACATTCATTTCAGAAAAGGAAAAAATATTGTGTTTTAAATGACCATCAAAAACAACAATTCTCAAAGCAAGGTGTTTATAATTTGAACTATATTAAACTGTTCACACCATCTCTTGATTCACTTCATGTATGCATCTCATTGGTAAACATCGATCTCTGTTGCCAATAATTTGCAAATAATAATAAAAAAAACAAATGTGTAAAAGAAATTGTTACTAGAGCATTATGCATCCAAATCTCTTAGCTGAAACCTCTTTCTTGTATTATCCATGAGAAGCCAAAGACAAATGTCAAAAAAATAAAAATCATATAATTACTATACTATGGTGGTTCTGAGGATAGGAGTATCAACAGTCTGCCTCTCTTCTCTAATTCCTTATTTCTTATCTGTAATGGTTTGAGAACACACTCCCTCCCCCATTGTAATTGCCATGTGTTCCAGTCAGCCTCAGAAAACTTTTATCCTGGTGTTCCCGAACTAAGACACCAGTTAACTGTAATTAGCTAATCGGAATTCTGTGGAGGATTGGGAAAGGTTCTGTGGGTTGTGTGTGGCAGGCTGAAGGCCTCTGCTTTACCCACTTCCTTCCATCTTCTAAGAAGTCTCTGTCATAGAATCACAGAATCATAGAATGGCATAGGAGTTAATTCCTATACTTTTCTAGAAAAGAGAAATGCATTCTGGCCTAAAATATCCTCTCCACCTCTAAAACTGATGTTCAGCAAAGAAGTATGAAAGAGGTACTAGCTAAATGAGAAAAGGAACAGGAGAATCATATTAGATCCACCAACACAGAGTAACACATGACTAAGTAACACATGACTAGTAACACATGACTTATCATGACTAAGACAGCACCGATGCATGATAATTTGGCTATAATTTAATATATTTTCTTTGAGTCACTTACTGTTACTGTTTCACCTATGAATTGTTTAAAATTTCCTTAGCAGTCATCTGCAAACGTTCACTTGGGCTCTTGTCTTCAGTAAGTGTTCCAGTCTTTCAGAGAATACAAACAATAAAACTGATCTTTTCAAAATAGCTGTGCAGAAGAATTACAGCACACAAAGCTCAAAATCTTTTTTTTTGCTTACATTCATAATATGTATTTAAGTCTCAGATTATGACACAGAAACCCATAGATACATAGAAGAGGAAAGAACAGTTTCTACATCACTTTCAAAATAAATCACTATATTTAACATTTTGACTCACAATTATATGCTTCTAGTACATTACAGGATCAAACCCACAGCAGAAAAGTCTTATTCAAACACTGATGAACTTGAGGCCTACAGAAAATTAATGGAAATATTTTGACTAATGTCAGAGGAACCATTATTCCAAGCTGATGCCTTTGAAATGCACTTATCTGAAGTAATACTGAGTATTTAGACATCAGGCACGTTATTAAATACAGATTTGATTTGCATCTGTTTCTATCTTTTTACTTCTAGTTGACTCCTGAGCTTTTTCGACTCTTGATCTTTTCATTCTTCGATACTTAAATAGTATTGAATTTTCATCTGCCTTGATCTTCTCAATAGTGCCTCAGTTTCTCGAGACTCGTGATAGTCATATTATCATGTGCCTAATTCTATTTCAAATATCTTTCATTTTTGCCTATCAATTTGTATAATATAAACATGTTCAAAGTATCCATGAATCAGAAAATTCCCCTTTTCACTTTTTTTTTTTCTTTTCTTTTTTTCCCCCCAAGATCTTATGCTTTATTGCTCAGGTAGAAAACGTTGAAATCAAGAAGACATGAATGAATTTTTTTGGAAATGTCAATTGCTTTTTTTTAGTGTGCTCAGAGTTAATTTGATGGCCTTACTTTCAATTTCTCCTCCCAAAATCCTATACATTTATTTCTTAGAAATGACCTAAGCTTGTAAGGTTTAAACTATAGCATTCGACCCTTTGTTTTGCAAACCTTCATCCATTTCTTACTTACCTAAGATATTCACTCTCTGGCCTGGGGAAAATGGTGTGGTGATCTGTAGCTTTTTCTTTTTCTTTTTTTTTTTTCCAGCTGTAAATTCTTCTCTGTATCACAGATGTGGTTTTTAAGTTAAAGGCATTAATGAGATGCTCAGTTTCTGTGTTGACTGGAACAATTAATTTTTTATATTGACAGACACTTTTTTTTTTTAAATATATGTAAAATACTTTTGCAGGTTAAAGGTTATAACCAGTAACATCGATTAGCAACTGAGACATAGATATAAAAGACCTAGTAAAACAAAATCAGGTTGCAGCATCATTTCTAATAAATATCGGATGGACTTATATGGAATATAAAACAAATGTCAATAAAAATTAGCACCTGACTAAAAGGGAATTAAAATATTTATTTCTGACCAAATTTATAACATTATTTTTAGGTAGATTTTACAAAACATCTAGCTTTTTTTTTTCTTTTTCTAATTTGAAGATTACAGTCTTCAATGGGTCATTAATACTAGTGTATTTTAGTTCAAGTACTGGTCAGAGAGACAGGAAGGAAATGGAGAAGGAAAGTCGTCTTAAACCAGAGGAGAGGTATTTGGAAGCATATTAGAAATATTGCACCACTAACAATTCCTGCATGATCAGTCCTTACTCAGATAAATTAAAGAAGTTTTTCTCATCCTAATTTTTTAATTAGGCTGTTTAGAATATTTAGTAACTTGTAATATTTTTCTATTAAACTTTGTCATAACTTGTGAATTCAGATTTTAATTCTTTTTTTTTTCCCCTTTCTTTACAAACATGAATCACCAATCTTCGTATTTTAGAATGTCTTCACATGAAAATAAAATAAAACATTAAACACTTTCAAACTTCTCCAGGGAAAACTTTGCTCTATTTTAGCTTAGCCTTGTTAGGCATTAGTTACTCAATCAGCCTTTATTTTATGTACAGTAACACATTGGAGAATGAATCTCAAAGTGCTGTGCATAATAGCTGTTAGTTAACAAGGGAAAGCTAATCTCAGCTGATGAATTTTCACCTTTGTTTTACGTCTACTTAAGGAGTTTCTAATAACCTCAGGGACTAAGCGTTATTGCTGCAGGGTATAGACTTGAAGTCTTAGTCTCTGTGTTTTGTGCAGCTGTGTCCATGATCACTATGGAATAAAATGAACTTGAGTTTAAAATAAAATAGCTCCAATGGCTGAATTTTGTGCTATGTAGCAGAACGGTGACTAATTACATTTTTGTGACTTAAGAACTTGCCATGGCCACTGGCTAGGCAAACTGTTATGAATAGATCAAAGCTGTGTTACTGAATCAGTTTCTGTAAAATAAAGCTGATAGCAGCTACATTCTTTGCAGCTAACATACGGATGAGGAATACATGAGGACGGTCACAATGTTCTTATGCAAAACTGATATTGTCTCCTTAGCTAGATAATTGCAACATGGAAAACCATTCCCCTGACTACAAAACTGTAAGAAACACCTGAGGGAGCTCCCTCCAAAACTTTTCAGCCACGACTTTTCATTAAAGGAAACATTTTGTGTCAAAATGAATGGTAGTAGCGAGTATACCTTGTACTTACAGCATTGTTATAATAACAATAATTTTTATAGTCCCATACATATTTTTTCCATCTTTTTCCCACTTAATGCAGAATGTCAGGCTCCCTGCATAAAGAGTTTGACATTTTTTTTCTGGGTAATACATAGACGGGAGCAGAAGCCAGTGGATACAAAATGGCAAATGCATCTGGAAAGCTTGATGAGCGTATGAGAGCTCTCTCCTGAAGTGTACATGTGCTATTGTTTGTTAGAAAGCAGCAGCAGAAAGTTAACCAAAATCATTGCAATGTAAACAGACTATCTGTTTACTCTGCTACTGAGCTTCTTTTTCAATATAAAGAAGCAGGTAATTTCTATTGCTAATTAGATACATTTGAGTAAATTTTTGTATAGGCTCATTTTCCAAACTGTGTGAGTTGACGTCTGTACTAATAATATCATTATTAATCATTAGGATGAACAGCAGCCGTTTTCATAATTTAGATGAAAACTCTGTGGAATTTTTCTGAGAAAATTAGTTTTGATTTTAATCTAATAGATTTTCTGTAGAAAAACGCAGACCTTAATGTTTTACATGTAAGCAGGCCAGCTTTATCTCTGGTAGATTCTGTCCAGGGCATACCAATATTTCCTCTGCAAACCCAGTGAAAGCAAGTAAAGTAACATATTAGCTTTAAAATTTTTGTGGTCTTTTCTGTTTATTTGTTTGTTTTTGTGGAGAATCTCCAATTTAAATGGTATACATCAGGCAGAGGAAACCTTGAGAATGTTTCTCAAACACTTCAAATAATAGAACGAAACTTAAAAAAAGTTTGAGGCAATCACAGGGAAACAGAATCACAAACACAGAGAAGGTTTCTACCTCAAAAGAGATCTATAGTATATAAAGTTGTGTGGGTAATTTGACCTTAAATGGCTGGGAAGTTTGTGAGGTAGAAACAGATTCAACAAAGTGAGGTACATGAGCTCATGACTGAAAGCTGAGAAAAATTCTCTAATTCTACTCAGGGCAGCAATTCAGAGGAAGGGATCTATCCCTGGGAATTCACCACATTTTTGAGGATATTTTTGTCTCTGTATATGGATATTTTTGCCCCCAAAGCAAAATATCAACATGTATTTACTGTAACAGTTTACTCTGAGTTTATATAAACATCACTAGAAATGAGTTTGTTTAAAGGTAGTTTTTCATAACACATATACCGTCCTCAGAAAAAAAAATCAGTATGTCAATCCAAATTAATTTCCTGTTTTTAAAAAAAGCTATAATGCTTACTAGCACATGTCAGTTAATAAGCAGAGTGCTCATAGTAATTGGCACTTAACACTGTATTATGAATCAGGTTGTTCACTCTTAATGGAATGTAATGAATTGTAATTCTGCTCTTTAGTATTACTTGCCAAAGCATGCCACTCTCACCTTCCTTTCTGTCTTTGCAACAAATTACAAAATATTTGACAATGATAAGTAGAAAAATGATAACACTTCACACATTGTTTCATTAGCTTTTGAAATGAAGTGGCTACAGACAATTTATAGTGCTTTACAAAAGTCCTGTAAACTTCATACAAATCAGCAACTCATGATTCTCCATTTTTCCTCAGTGAATTCTTCTTTTCATTATGAAATTTCACACAGGGTCATAGCAGGAATATTCTACACATACTGCTTATTAAATACATTGAATGTAGACACTAGATAAGCTATATTTACACAGGCATTCTTATCACTTCTGATACCAAAGTACAAAGAAACTTCATTTGGTTTTGTATCTAATGTTGTTAAAATGCCTGAACTCTGTTTAGGTGTAAATAAACAATAGACAAAAAATCTTGAAAGCACTGAGATTCAGGATAAGTGGTCTCTGCTAATAATTACCATTGCTTGTGTGACAGTTCTGGAGCTTCGACAAACCAACCTGCCCATAGGAACATCTGTACCTCATCCATAAGTAAGAACACATAATAAGGTAAGTGCCTACTAAATAACAACAGCCAGCTGAGACTTTCTGCCTGTCATTTTCTGCTGGGAATTAACTTAAGTCAGTTCTATATCAGGGAAAAAAAATAGGAAAAGAAAGATTGTTTGGGGTTTTATTGTAGCAGAGATATACACCATATTTGTTTAACTGCAGAGAGTAACAGCAGTGTTTCTTTTCAAGTCAGTACTAATTAAAGTCTGAATCAATCTCTCTGCCATTGCTAGCAGTAAACTTTAAAACATGTCTGCTCGTTTGGCTTGGCAGCAGAGAAAGAATTGGTTTCTTAGGTGATTTTTTATTCCTGTATAGTGAAGTGCTTATATATATTTATATATAAAGTCTCACTGGCATTCACCACTGTCGTGGTTTGACCCTGGCCGGCAG